>NW_027445291.1:0-56996 GCF_048569485.1 Anomaloglossus baeobatrachus
TGTGGGAAGGGGGGAGAGAGGGTGCGATGCTCTGCCTGTGGGAAGAGGGGCAGAGAGAGAGAGGGTGCGATGCGCTGCCTGTGGGAAGAGGGGCAGAGAGAGAGAGGGTGCGATGCGCTGCCTGGGGGAAGGGGGGGAGAGAGAGGGTGCAATGCTCTGCCTGGGGGGAAGGGGGGGAGAGAGAGAGGGTGCAATGCTCTGCCTGGGGGAAGGGGGGGAGAGAGAGAGAGGGTGCGATGCTCTGCCTGGGGGAAGGGGGGGAGAGAGAGAGAGGGTGCGATGCTCTGCCTGTGGGAAGGGGGGGAGAGGGAGGGTGCGATGCTCTGCCTGTGGGAAGGGGGGGAGAGAGGAGGGTGCGATGCTCTGCCTGGGGGAAGGGGGGGAGAGAGAGAGAGGGTGCGATGCTCTGCCTGGGGGAAGGGGGGGAGAGAGAGAGAGGGTGCGATGCTCTGCCTGTGGGAAGGGGGGGGAGAGAGAGGGTGCGATGCTCTGCCTGTGGGAAGGGGGGGAGAGAGAGGGTGCGATGCTCTGCCTGTGGGAAGGGGGGGAGAGAGGGTGCGATGCTCTGCCTGTGGGAAGGGGGGGGAGAGAGAGGGTGCGAAGCTCTGACTGTGGGAAGGGGGGGAGAGAGAGGGTGCAATGCTCTGCCTGCGGGAAGGGGGGGGAGAGAGAGGGTGCGATGCTCTGACTGTGGGAAGGGGGGGAGAGAGAGGGTGCGAAGCTCTGACTGTGGGAAGGGGGGGAGAGAGAGGGTGCGAAGCTCTGACTGTGGGAAGGGGGGGAGAGAGAGGGTGCGATGCTCTGCCTGCGGGAAGGGGGGGAGAGAGAGGGTGCGATGCTCTGACTGTGGGAAGGGGGGAGAGAGAGGGTGCGAAGCTCTGACTGTGGGAAGGGGGGGAGAGAGGGTGCGATGCTCTGCCTGTGGGAAGGGGGGGAGAGAGGGTGCGATGCTCTGCCTGTGGGAAGGGGGGGAGAGGGTGCGATGCTCTGCCTGTGGGAAGGGGGAGAGAGAGGGTGCGATGCTCTGCCTGTGGGAAGGGGGAGAGAGAGGGTGCGATGCTCTGCCTGTGGGAAGGGGGAGAGAGAGGGTGCGATGCTCTGCCTGTGGGAAGGGGGAGAGAGAGGGTGCGATGCTCTGCCTGTGGGAAGGGGGAGAGAGAGGGTGCGATGCTCTGCCTGTGGGAAGGGGGAGAGAGAGGGTGCGATGCTCTGCCTGTGGGAAGGGGGGAGAGAGAGGGTGCGATGCTCTGCCTGTGGGAAGGGGGAGAGAGAGGGTGCGATGCTCTGCCTGTGGGAAGGGGGAGAGGGTGCGATGCTCTGCCTGTGGGAAGGGGGAGAGGGGTGCGATGCTCTGCCTGTGGGAAGGGGGAGAGGGTGCGATGCTCTGCCTGTGGGAAGGGGGAGAGGGTGCGATGCTCTGCCTGTGGGGAGGGAGAGGGTGCGATGCGCTGCCTGTGGGAAGAGGGGCAGAGAGAGAGAGGGTGCGATGCGCTGCCTGGGGGAAGGGGGGGAGAGAGAGGGTGCAATGCTCTGCCTGGGGGAAGGGGGGGGAGAGAGAGGGTGCAATGCTCTGCCTGGGGGAAGGGGGGGAGAGAGAGAGAGGGTGCGATGCTCTGCCTGGGGGAAGGGGGGGAGAGAGAGAGAGGGTGCGATGCTCTGCCTGGGGGAAGGGGGGGAGAGAGAGAGAGGGTGCGATGCTCTGCCTGGGGGAAGGGGGGGAGAGAGAGAGAGGGTGCGATGCTCTGCCTGGGGGAAGGGGGGGAGAGAGAGAGAGGGTGCGATGCTCTGCCTGGGGGAAGGGGGGGGGGAGAGAGAGAGAGGGTGCGATGCTCTGCCTGGGGGAAGGGGGGGGGAGAGAGAGAGAGGGTGCGATGCTCTGCCTGGGGGAAGGGGGGGGGGAGAGAGAGAGGGGGTGCGATGCTCTGCCTGGGGGAAGGGGGGGGAGAGAGAGAGAGGGGGGTGCGATGCTCTGCCTGGGGGAAGGGGAGGGGGAATGCAATGCTCTTTCTGTGGGGGAGTCGCAGAGCAGCACCCGGGGTCCCTTTCCTCTTTTCCCGTTAGAGGCATGGAGCGGGGGGATAGATCCAGGAGGAGGGGATTGGAGCGGTCGCTGTATATAAGGGAAGCCCATTGGATATTAAAGCTGGAGCCAGAGATCCCAAAGGGCTGAATTCCACAATGATCTGTGACTGATACTGATGGGTTTATTAGCAGGTGATTATCAGCGCATTCATAATACACAGTTTATGGGAATTTGTGGCATTATTATTATTATTATTATTATTACTAATTATTGGTCATTTTTCTTTATAGCGTTCGGGGCAATATCGGCTCCACAGAGAATTCTTCCTCATCCACTGAATATGAAGGTTTCAATCTATTGGAGAGAATCCCACAAGTGACATAAGAGGATATCTCTCTGTATACATTCTCTGCACTGTGTATTATATGGGGTGTACTTATATATTCTCTGTGCTGTGTATTATATGGGGTGTGTACTTATATAATGTTTGTATTGATGCTTCTGTGTCATCTGTGTGAGACGCGGTGATGGACAGGGTGTCCTTTTTTTCCCACTGTCTTTAATAAAGTTTCTTTTAATTAAGCTGTTTCTGGATTTCCTCTCTTATTTGGGGTCTCATAGATGCTACTATCACTAATTTAGGACTTAGTGGCAGCTATGGGCTGCCTATTAACTCCTTATTACCCCGATTACCATCACACCAGGGCAATCAAGATGATCCGGGTAAAGTGCTGGGATTGTCACATCTAATGGATGCAGCAATCCAGGAGGCTGCAGGCTGATATTTTTAGGCTGGGGGGGCAGCCTAATAACCATAGGCCTCCCCAGTCTGAGAATTCCAGCCACCAGTTGTGAGGCTTTACCTTAGCTGGGTATCAAAATTGAGGGGACTGCACGCTGTTATTTTACTGTACAATATAGATCCACCGGCGGCTGTGATTGGTTGCAGTCAGACAGCTGTCAGTCAGTGTGGGGGTGCATCTGACTGCAACCAATCACAGCCACCAGTGGGCAGGGGAAGCCGTGAATATGTATGAGCTTAATGAGCGGCCCAGGAAGAAGAATGAGAGGCCGCAGGAGCAGTGCGACAGCCGCGCCGGTGATCAGTGAGTATGAAGTGCTTGCTCCTACCCCTTTGTGCCGGATTCTGGTCCCCATAGACTTTTTATGGGGACCAGCATCTGACCAGACACCGGGGATCAATCCCCCGCTGACCTGGAGCCAGCGGGGGATTGATCTGCCAGTCCTCCAAAACACAGAAAGAAGTGACATGCTGCTGCTTTTTCCTTCCATAAAAAACTGCAAGGAACAAAGAAGCGACGTGTGCACAGCCTGTCTGAATTCTCATAGACTTTGCTGGGGAAGACAATGCATGCAGTTTTGGGCAACAAACCACCAAAAAACGTGGCAAAATACGCAGCATGCGCACAGGGCCTAAAGATGGAATTGCTGTTCGTTAACTTCCCAGACCTGTGACAGTGGCCGGTGTGTAATGTGTGGCAGATGGACAGGAGGTATGAGAACGGCCTCTGACCGCACCACAGCCTTAGCTCTTCATTGTATTACCTGGCCGGTGTGTAATGTGTGGCACATGGACAGGAGGTATGAGAACGGCCTCTGACCGCACCACATCCTTAGCTCTTCATTATATTACCTGGCCGGTGTGTAATGTGTGGCACATGGACAGGAGGTATGAGAACGGCCCTCTGACCGCACCACATCCTTAGCTCTTCATTATATTACCTGGCCGGTGTGTAATGTATGGCAGATGGACAGGAGGTATGAGAACGGCCTCTGACCGCACCACAGCCTTAGCTCTTCATTTTATTACCTGGCCGGTGTGTAATGTGTGGCAGATGGACAGGAGGTATGAGAATGACCTCTGACCGCACCACAGCCTTTAGCTCTTCATTATATTACTTGGCCGGTGTGTAATGTGTGGCAGATAGACAGGAGGTGTGAGAACGGCCTCTGACCGCACCACATCCTCAGCTCTTCATTATATTACCTGGCCGGTGTGTAATGTGTGGCAGATGGACAGGAGGTATGAGAATGACCTCTGACCGCACCACAGCCTTAGCTCTTCATTATATTACCTGGCCGGGTGTGTAATGTGTGGCAGATAGACAGGAGGTGTGAGAACGGCCTCTGACCGCACCACATCCTTAGCTCTTCATTATATTACCTGGCCGGTGTGTAATGTGTGGCAGACGGACAGGAGGTGTGAGAACGGCCTCTGACCGCACCACATCCTCAGCTCTTCATTATATTACCTGGCCGGTGTGTAATGTGTGACAGACGGACAGGAGGTGTGAGAACGGCCTCTACCGCACCACATCCTTAGCTCTTCATTATATTACCTGGCCGGGTGTGTAATGTGTGGCAGACGGACAGGAGGTGTGAGAACGGCCTCTGACCGCACCACATCCTCAGCTCTTCATTATATTACCTGGCCGGTGTGTAATGTGTGACAGACGGACAGGAGGTGTGAGAACGGCCTCTACCGCACCACATCCTTAGCTCTTCATTATATTACCTGGCCGGTGTGTAATGTGTGGCAGATGGACAGGAGGTATGAGAACGGCCTCTACCGCACCACATCCTCAGCTCTTCATTTTATTACCTGGCCGGTGTGTAATGTGTGGCAGATGGACAGGAGGTATGAGAACGGCCTCTGACCGCACCACATCCTCAGCTCTTCATTTTATTACCTGGCCGGTGTGTAATGTGTGGCAGACGGACAGGAGGTGTGAGAACGGCCTCTGACCGCACCACATCCTCAGCTCTTCATTATATTACCTGGCCGGTGTGTAATGTGTGACAGACGGACAGGAGGTGTGAGAACGGCCTCTGACCGCACCACATCCTCAGCTCTTCATTTTATTACCTGGCCGGTGTGTAATGTGTGGCAGATGGACAGGAGGTATGAGAATGGCCTCTGACCGCACCACATCCTTAGCTCTTCAATGTATTACCTGGCCGGTGTGTAATGTGTGGCAGATGGACAGGAGGTATGAGAACGGCCTCTGACCGCACCACATCCTTAGCTCTTCATTGTATTACCTGGCATAACGTTACTCACTAGTGATTGATGGCCCCCCGACAGAAGTTATGAAGCATTGAACGACCCCCCTATTACATGGAATACATTACAAGCTGCGGTCAGACACATTTCACCTATATGATGAATATGGCAGCATGTACATCATTGTGAATAGATTTATTTCATAAAATAACCACTTTAAAGGGAATAAACCTTACATAGCAAAGTTTGTAATGAGTTGAAGGAAAAAAAACATCTGCAAAGGGCGCCCTGCAACTAAAGGTCTTATCCTGATTAACTACTCATTAATTTTTTTTCTTTCCTTCGACTCCATGTGTAACACAACAACAAGAAACTTTAGTAACGTTCAGAAGTGTCTTCATCAAGACATTGGTCTCTTCCAGCCAATCACTGACCTCAGCAACTCGTTCCAGCTACATCGGATGAGCCACGGAGATCTGTGATTGGCTGCAGCAATGTTGACGTGATGTTACAGCCAAGCAGTATAGAACATCACCGCAGTGAAGACGGTGCTCAATCTGGTTTGGGAGTGTACATTTACACCGCGTGCAGAATTATTAGGCAAGTTGTATTTTAGAGGATTTTTTTTATTATTGATCAACAACTATGTTCTCAATCAACCCAAAAGACTCATAAATATCAAAGCTTAATAGTTTTGGCAGGTGGAGTGGTTTTTTTTTAGATTTGGCTATCTTAGGAGGATATCTGTTTGTGCAGGTAACTATTAATGTGCAGAATTATTAGGCAACTTAATAAAAAACAAATATATCCCCATCTCACTTGTTTATTTTCACCAGGTAAACCAATATAACTGCACAAAAATTTAGAAATAAACATTTCTGACATGCAAAAACAAAACCCCAAAAAATGAGTGACCAATATAGCCACCTTTCTCTATGATGACACTAAGCAGCCGACCATTCATAGATGCTGTCAGTTGCTTGATCTGTTTACGATCAACATTGCATGCAGCAGCCACCACAGCCTCCCAGACACTGTTCCGAGAGGTGCACTGTTTTCCCTCCCTGTAGATCTTACATTTTATGAGGGACCACAGGTTCTCTATGGGGTTCAGATCAGGTGAACAAGGGGCCATGTCATTATTTTTTTTCATCTTTTAGATCTTTACTGTTCAGCAACGCTGTGGAGTAGTTGGATGCATGTGATGGAGCAATGTCCTGCATGAAAATCATGTTTTTCTTGAACAATACTGACTTCTTCCTGTACCACTGCTTGAAGTTGTCTTCCAGAAACTGGCAGTAAGTCTGGGAGTTGAGCTTCACTCCATCCTCAATTCGAAAAGGTCCCACAAGTTCATCTTTGATGATACCAGCCCACTACCAGTTCCCCACCTCCACCTTGCTGGTGTCTGAGTCAGAGTGGAGCTCTCTGCCCTTTACTGATCCAGCCTCTGGCCCATCAAGAGTCACACTCATTTCATCACTCCATAAAACCTTTGAAAAACCAGTCTTAAGATATTTCTTGGTCCAGTCTTGACGTTTTATCTTATGTTTCTTGGTCAGAGGTGGTGGTTTTCAGCCTTCCTTACCTTGGCCATGTCCCTGAGTATGGCACACCTTGTGCTTTTTGATACTCCAGTAACGTTGCAGCTCTGAAATATGGCCAAACTGATGACAAATGGCATCTTGGCAGCTTTACGCTTGATTTTCATCAATTCATGGGCAGTTATTTTGCGCCTTTTTTGCCCAGCACGCTGCTTGCGACCCTGTTGGCTATTTGACATGAAACAATTGATTGTTCGGTGATCACGCTTCAAAAGTTTGTCAGTTTCAAGACTGCTGCATCCCTCTGAAAGACATCTCACAATTTTGGACTTTTCAGAGACCGTCAAATCTCTCTTCTGACCCATTTTGCCAAAGGAAAGGAAGTTGCCTAATAATTAAGCACACCTTATATAGGGTGTTAATGTCATTACACCGCACCCCTCCTCATTACAGAGATGCACATCACCTGATTTACTTAATTGATAGTTGGCTCTCAAGCCTATACAGCTTGTAGTAGGACAACATGTATAAAAAGCATCATGTGATCAAAATACTCATTTGCCTAATAATTCTGCACACAGTGTATTTGCACAGTCAGTGTTTGCAACGTTTTGGAAGTAGCGTGTTTGTTTGCATACAGAATGCTGCGTTCTACAGTACAAGCACAGTGGATGGATTTATAGAAATCTCTTGCCCACGGTGCTTCTTTTCTCTGCTCCGTAAACTTACATGTGGCGCGGCTTTCCAAGCTGCAGCATGTCAATTTATGTTCCTGTGGCCAGAATGTTCTCCATAGGGAGAAAAAAGCAAAAGTAGGTAGCACACTGAACCCTGATAGTAGGCGCGGACTGCTGCATTCTCCTGCAGAGCACACTCACATTTCCACAGGCGGGCTGACACTGTGTCAGCTGCTGTACATGCAACCTAAGAGCTTACTTTGTAGTCTTCCATATCACTTAGTGAATGTGAAAAAAAATAGTGTGAACACTTTCAAATCTAGTACCACTAATATACTAATCGCAAACTGATAGATGACAGACTGAACATGAGTCAGCAGTGTGATGCAGCAGCAAAAAAGACAAGCACAATTTTGCAATGTATTAACAGAAGCACAGATAATAATAAATTTATTTCTATAGCGCCAACATATTCCACAGCGCTTTACAATTCAGAGGGGACATGTATAGACAATATGAGAATACAAAATAACAAAATTAAGATACCAGGAGGAGTGGGGGCCCTGCTCGTAAGCTTACATTCTATGAGGAAATAGGGGAGACACAAAAGGTGAATGGGGGGAGAAAAGCTTGTCATATATGGTCCAGCCATCGATCACGTGAAGTAATTATCACCCTCTACTCCTTTTTGGTCAGACCTCATCTGCAATTCTGAGCACCACGTCTTAAAAAAAGACATCAACAAATTGGAGCAAGTTCACAGAAGAGCAGCCAGAATGGTGACCGGTCTATAAACTGTCCGATGAGGAATGGTTACAGGATTTGGGAATGTTTAGCTTGAAAAAAAGAAAACGGAGAGGAATCTTAATAGCCGTCTGCAAATATCTCAAAGGCTGTCGAACTAGGGTTGACAAGGACAAGGACAAGGAAAGAATAGAAGCAATGGAATGAAACTGATTGGGAAGCGTCACAGATTAGATTTTGAGGGAATCATGAATGGATAAGAAAGTCGGGTTTAACACTGCGCTAAAACCATGAAGCCAAACGATGTGATGAATTCTTTGCTATATTTTCTTTATTTAGGCCAAGTCTACATGTTTCAAAGGCATGTCCGCCTTCTTCATCAGGACAAAGGAAAAAACAGCATGATTTTCCTTTGTCCTGATGAAGAAGGCGGACATGCCTTTGAAACATGTAGACTTGGCCTAAATAAAGAAAATATAGCAAAGAATTCATCACATCGTTTGGCTTCATGGTTTTAGCGCAGTGTTAAACCCGACTTTCTTATCCATTCATGATTCCCTGTTGCATCATCGGGGCTGCTGCTTGACCATTTACTGCATACATAGGAGTTGTGCCTGTCACAACTTCTATAGGTGAGCACCTGTTTTCATTTTCTAAGCCTGCATTGTTTGCCAGATAAGACCCTATGTGCGCTTTTCTCTCCACAGCATTTTGACAGATTAGATTTTGGAATAAAAACCTTTTGACAGTGAGGGTGATCAATGACTGGAACCACAAGAGGTAGTGAGTTCCCCTTCAATGGAAGACGTAAAAAGGAGACTGGACAGACACCTGTGTGGGATGATATAGTGAATATTGCTTTGAGCAGGGAGTTGAACCTGATGACCCTGGAGGTCCCGTTCAACTATAACATTCTATGATTCTACTGCAGATAATCTACAGATACAGTAGAATAAATCCCAATTGGCATGATGACATGGTTTTTAGCCAAGTGTGTCCATTTTAAAAACGCCCCTAGGGACCTGGTCCTTTAGCCCACTAGAGTTTAGCATTTTCATAGTGAGCAGGCTAAATCCCAGTGGGCAGAAGGACCTGGTCCATTAGATCACTAAGTCTTGTATTAAAACAGTTATTGGGACCTGGTCCTTTAGCCCACTAGGATTTAGCTTTCGCATAGAGAGCAGGCTAAATCCTAGTGGGCAGAAGGACCCAGTCCTTTTTCCCACTAAGAATTGTATTAAAACACTCATTAGGACCTGATCCTTTAGCCCACTAGGATTTAACTTTCTTATGTAGAGCAGGCTAATTCCCAGTGAGCAGAAGGACCTGGTCCTTTTTTCCACACTAAAAATCATATTAAAACACTCATTAGGACCTGGTCCTTTAGCCCACTAGGATTTAGCTTTCTAATAGAGAGCAGGCTAAATCCCAGTGGGCAGAAGGACCTGGTCCCTCTGCCCACTGGCAAATAGCTGGCTCTGGATAGAGAAAGCTAAATCCCAGTGGAAGGATCCATTAGATCACTAAGTCTTGTATTAAAACACTTATTAGGACCTGGTCCTTTAGCCCACTAGGATTTAGCTTTCTTATGTAGAACAGGCTAAATCCCAGTGGGCAGAAGGACCTGGTCCTTTTTCCCACTAAGAATTGTATTAAAACACTTATTGGAACCTGGTCCTTTAGCCCACTAGGATTTAGATTTCTCATAGAGAACAGGCTAAATCCCAGTGGGCAGAAGGACCTGGTCCTTTTTCCCACTAAGAAATGTATTAAAACACTTATTGGAACCTGGTCCTTTAGCCCACTAGGATTTAGCTTTCTTATGTAGAAGAGGCTAAATCCCAGTGGTCAGAAGTACGCAATCCATTAGATCGCTAAGTCTTGTATTAAAACACTCATTGGAACCTGGTCCTTTAGCCCACTAGGATTTAGATTTCTCACAGAGAACAGGCTAAATCCCAGTTGGCAGAAGTACGCAATCCATTAGATCGCTAAGTCTTGTATTAAAACACTCATTGGAACCTGGTCCTTTAGCCCACTAGGATTTAGATTTCTCACAGAGAACAGGCTAAATCCCAGTGGGCAGAAGGACCTGGTCCTTTTTCCCACTAAGAATTGTATTAAAACACTTATTGGAACCTGGTCCTTTAGCCCACTAGGATTTAGATTTCTCATAGAGAACAGGCTAAATCCTAGTGGGCAGAAGGACCTGGTCCTTTTTCCCACTAAGAAATGTATTAAAACACTTATTGGAACCTGGTCCTTTAGCCCACTAGGATTTAGCTTTCTTATGTAGAAGAGGCTAAATCCCAGTGGTCAGAAGTACGCAATCCATTAGATCGCTAAGTCTTGTATTAAAACACTCATTGGAACCTGGTCCTTTAGCCCACTAGGATTTAGATTTCTCATAGAGAACAGGCTAAATCCCAGTTGGCAGAAGTACGCAATCCATTAGATCGCTAAGTCTTGTATTAAAACACTCATTGGAACCTGGTCCTTTAGCCCACTAGGATTTAGATTTCTCACAGAGAACAGGCTAAATCCCAGTGGGCAGAAGGACCTGGTCCTTTTTCCCACTAAGAATTGTATTAAAACACTTATTGGAACCTGGTCCTTTAGCCCACTAAGAAATGTATTAAAACACTTATTAGGACCTGGTCCTTTTTCCCACTAAGAAATGTATTAAAACACTCATTGGAACCTGGTCCTTTAGCCCACTAGGATTTAGATTTCTCATAGAGAACAGGCTAAATCCCAGTGGGCAGAAGGACCTGGTCCTTTTTCCCACTAAGAATTGTATTAAAACACTTATTAGGACCTGGTCCTTTAGCCCACTAAGAAATGTATTAAAACACTTATTAGGACCTGGTCCTTTTTCCCACTAAGAAATGTATTAAAACACTCATTGGAACCTGGTCCTTTAGCCCACTAGGATTTAGATTTCTCATAGAGAACAGGCTAAATCCCAGTGGGCAGAAGTACGCAATCCATTAGATCGCTAAGTCTTGTATTAAAACACTCATTGGAACCTGGTCTTTTAGCCCACTAGGATTTAGATTTCTCATAGAGAACAGGCTAAATCCCAGTGGCCAGAAGGACCTGGTCCTTTTTCCCACTAAGAATTGTATTAAAACACTTATTGGAACCTGGTCCTTTAGCCCACTAGGATTTAGATTTCTCATAGAGAACAGGCTAAATCCCAGTTGGCAGAAGTACGCAATCCATTAGATCGCTAAGTCTTGTATTAAAACACTCATTGGAACCTGGTCCTTTAGCCCACTAGGAATTAGCTTTCTCATACAGAGCAGGCTAAATCCTAGTGGGCAGAAGGACCCAGTCCTTTTTCCCACTAAGAATTGTATTAAAACACTCATTAGGACCTGGTCCTTTAGCCCACTAGGATTTAGCTTTCTAATAGAGAGCAGGCTAAATCCCAGTGGGCAGAAGGACCTGGTCCCTCTGCCCACTGGCAAATAGCTGGCTCTGGATAGAGAAAGCTAAATCCCAGTGGAAGGATCCATTAGATCACTAAGTCTTGTATTAAAACACTTATTAGGACCTGGTCCTTTAGCCCACTAGGATTTAGCTTTCTTATGTAGAACAGGCTAAATCCCAGTGGGCAGAAGGACCTGGTCCTTTTTCCCACTAAGAATTGTATTAAAACACTTATTGGAACCTGGTCCTTTAGCCCACTAGGATTTAGATTTCTCATAGAGAACAGGCTAAATCCCAGTGGGCAGAAGGACCTGGTCCTTTTTCCCACTAAGAAATGTATTAAAACACTTATTGGAACCTGGTCCTTTAGCCCACTAGGATTTAGCTTTCTTATGTAGAAGAGGCTAAATCCCAGTGGTCAGAAGTACGCAATCCATTAGATCGCTAAGTCTTGTATTAAAACACTCATTGGAACCTGGTCCTTTAGCCCACTAGGATTTAGATTTCTCACAGAGAACAGGCTAAATCCCAGTTGGCAGAAGTACGCAATCCATTAGATCGCTAAGTCTTGTATTAAAACACTCATTGGAACCTGGTCCTTTAGCCCACTAGGATTTAGATTTCTCATAGAGAACAGGCTAAATCCTAGTGGGCAGAAGGACCTGGTCCTTTTTCCCACTAAGAATTGTATTAAAACACTTATTAGGACCTGGTCCTTTAGCCCACTAGGATTTAGATTTCTCATAGAGAACAGGCTAAATCCCAGTGGGCAGAAGGACCTGGTCCCTCTGCTCACTGGGAAATAGCCGGCTCTGGATAGAGAAAGCTAAATCCCAGTGGAAGGAGGGACCAGGTCCTTCTAGCCACTGGGATTTAGCCACGACCCTAGATATATGGCTGCTCTGTGCTTCCAGGACCTGTGATGATGTCACATGGAGGGGAGGAGTCAGGGGTCACATGATCAGCTCCTCAGTGTATGCAGGACTCTGCTGTGCTGGTTGTCATGGTGCTGGATGAGGGGGAGTTTATGTGTGGGGTCAGGAGGGGTTTACAGTGTGGATGTAGCAGAGCCGCGTGTGTACGAGGTGTACGGAGCGGAGCCGTGTGTGTACGAGGTGTACGGAGCGGAGCCGTGTGTACGAGGTGTACGGAGCGGAGCCGTGTGTGTACGAGGTGTACGGAGCGGAGCCGTGTGTGTACGGAGCGGAGCCGTGTGTGTACGAGGTGTACGGAGCGGAGCCGTGTGTGTACGGAGCGGAGCCGTGTGTGTACGAGGTGTACGGAGCGGAGCCGTGTGTGTACGAGGTGTACGGAGCAGAGCCGTGTGTGTACGAGGTGTACGGAGCAGAGCCGTGTGTGTACGAGATGTACGGAGCGGAGCTGTGTGTGTACGAGGTGTACGGAGCGGAGCCGAGTGTGTACGAGGTGTGCGGAGCGGAGCCGAGTGTGTACGAGGTGTACGGAGCGGAGCCGCGTGGGTACAAGGTGTACGGAGCGGAGCCGCGTGGGTACGAGGTGTACGGAGAGTAGCCACGTGCGTACAAGGTGTACGGAGCGGAGCCGCGTGCGTACAACGTGTACGGAGCGGAGCTGCGTGCGTACAATGTGGTTAAATATAGGGACCCCCATACAGCAGTATGAAAAGTCATACTGGGCGAAATCTAGCCCAGGTTGGTCAGTACGACCATTGCACAGACTCAAACTAACAATGTCAATATAGGAAAACAGGAGTCAAAAGGTGTATTTTCTCTCCCCTGAGGAAGCCACACGTGCAGTGGCGATACGCGTGGGGACACACGCCGCCTACCTTTCATTGTGTATCTACCCTCCTCACTCTCCCTGGTATTGCTGCAGGTCTGTCAGGTGTAAGTATGGTTCCTTATCTATCTGAATGATCGTTCAGGCTACCCTTACACCTGATTCAGACTCTGCACTGACATGAATTCTGTCATGCATTTCTAGGTAACTGCTCACCTATCATCAGGGGTTTGTGACCACGGTCTGCTATTACAACATAGCAAGACCAGCATACTATCTAGTCCTCTCCTCTAGATACATAATTTGGGCATACTAGCCACAATTTTGTACTTTCATACCTTATGAGTTACACCAGTTAACACTTTCTTAATTTATGTGGTTACTATTAATAGGTATATGATACTCTATAAGGTATAGCTGAGAGGTTCCTTTTGGCTCCTTTTATTATATTGGATATATCCTGGGCATTGTTACCTGCAATATACTGTCTGTGGAGTTTACTTACCTTGTGAGGGGTACCTTTCCATATTGTTATAACTTTTGGAGGCTGGCGTGTTGGGGAATCTTGCCATTCGGCTTTTTTAAATGTTTTTAATTTGTCTGTTTGTGTGCTCCTGCCTGTCCCTGGAGCCGTGCTATGTCCACAGTATGTTTTTGAGATAATGTTTATAATAAAAACCAGTTTTTCACTTGTATTATTGTATTGGTGATCCCAATTTTTGGTATACTCCTTCTCTTTTTTTGTTGTATGCTCTGTTATATACCTGGAGATCCCATTTGGTGGTGCCCTTTCTATTCCCTTTTGCCGACAAACCAAACAATAACAATAACAGTATGGAGAATAAAAAAACAATACAAATAGCAGATCCGGTGTCCTTATGTGCTTGATTATCGTTAGGTACAGCGTATCCAGGGTGGTAAAGAGGTCCAAGGAAGGGGAAGTAATAGTCCAAAGACGGAATACTGAAAAAGTGTACATAAAAAGCATAAAGGTTAATGGACGCATAACATGTGTGCGCTATGTGGTGCAACAAAACTAAGCATGGCGTATAGAAGAGAGAAAGGGAAAGCACAACAAGAATAAAAAATGGTTAAAAAAATAATAATATATAAAAAACACACAAACCCTAAAGGATAAAAATAAGGTCAATCCTGGTGATGATGAGGTGGAAGGTCATGCATGTCAGAGGAACAGGGCAAAACTCATTGTTTCATTGAGTCCCTTTGGGACCAGCGTATCCAGGCGGTGGATCCAACGAGCCTCACATTGGGCAAGTGTCTTTTTAAGGTTGCCACCCCTGGACCCGCTGCTCACCATGTCAATGCCCCGCACCTCCAACAATGCAGAATTGCAGTTGTGATGGATCTTAAAATGCCGAGGCAACGTTTTGAGCAGTGTGATATCCATAACTGATTTCGCCGCCTCAATGTCACGAACATGCTCCCTGACCCTAATGTGGAGCTCACGGGAAGTGAGCCCCACATAGATCAGGGAGCATGGGCAAACAGCAAAGTATACCACATGTGTGGATCCACATGTGATATATTTCCTAATTTGAAATGTCTGAGCCCTGTCAGACGAAAAAAACGTCATGCAGCGGACCACGTTTCTGCAGGCCATACAGTGGCCACACTTATAGCAGCCCACAGTTGGACCTCTAGAGCCAAATGGGTTGCGAGCAGGGGGAACATAGTGGCTAGCCACTAAAATGTCCCGCAGATTTTTAGCCCGGCGCGCTGCAACCAGCGGAGCACGAGGTAGGAAGTCCGAGAGCACAGGATCCGATAAAAGCACCGGCCAGTGCTTGCTCAGAATACCTCTCACAGTGCTCCATTCATGGTTGAAGGTGCCAATGAAGCGTAATTCGGGCTCTGAGGGACCATCCCTGGACTTATATGAGAGCAACTGAGGTCTAAGGGTGTTCCTAGCACGTGTGCTCACAGATGCCCAGATTGAGGTCCTCTCAAAAGGATTGTCCTTCTCACCGACTAATGGTTTCCATCTTTTCACAGCGGTAAAAGACATTAATCTTTTTGCCAGAAAGATACTTCTTAAACGTTTCCACCACAAGAAGGGTACGGAGGCGGACAGTTCCATGGACCCTGTGGAGAGAGAGGCGCTTCGGGCTCTGGAGGACCTTTTACGGGAACAGACAGTTACACATACAGGTGTGTTTCCTGATTCGTTACTGCCAAGATCTACTAAATTCCCCCCCTTGTCCCTTTGCCCAGCACTGGATATATTTGTGAGGTTGGTCACCAGTGACTTCAAAAGAATTCCAACAAGAAGGACTAGGGACAACCTCACACACAGACAACGGGCTGCACTAGAGGAACTTCGTTCCTATAAGGATATTGTTATCAAAGCGGCGGACAAGGGGGGCAACGTCGTGATCTGGGCAGTGGACAAGTATGAAAAAGAGGCAATGAGACAACTGAGGGATAGGGAGACCTACACGAAGCTTTCCTGTAACCCCCTTGCTGCATACTCCAAAGAACTGACCCGTATTCTGGAGGCGGCACTGGAGAAAGGCATTATAGACCAGAGGATGTGTGACGGACTCTCCAACAAGACACCCAAAATTCCGACTTTGTATTTTCTACCAAAAATCCACAAGGATCCCGTCAATCCCCCGGGGCGTCCTATCGTGTCCGGCATCGAGGGGCTGTGTGAACCCATTTGTAAATTAATTGATTTCCACCTTAAACCTTTGGTTGAGACACTCCCCTCGTATGTTAAGGACACGACGGACGTCCTGAACAGGATTGACGGCATCTTTGTGGAAAATGATGTATTGTTGGTCACTGTCGATGTGGAGAGTCTGTATACATGCATCCGACATGTGGACGGTCTGGCAGCGGTCCGCTTCTTCCTGGGGATGGACAGTCGGTGCGGCAGGATGGGGGATTTCATCCTCGAGTTGCTCCACTTTGCCCTTACCCATAATTTTTTTATTTTCAATGATCGGTATTACCTTCAGGGGCGCGGCACTGCGATGGGCGCGGCCTGCGCGCCTTCGTACGCCAACCTCTTTTTAGGTTTCTGGGAGAGGTTGGTTTTTGGTGACGATGGTGCGGGGGCTGGCGCCCATGTGCAGTGCTGGCTAAGGTATATCGATGATATTTTGATTTTCTGGCAGGGCACTGTGGAGCAGCTCGAGACATTTATGGGGGAACTTAATAATAACATCTTCAACATTAAATTAACGCATAAGCATAGCAGCAGTTGCGTTGACTTTCTGGACATTAAAATCTCAGTCGGTCCTGAACGAACCATTCAGACCGACGTCCATAGGAAAGAAACGTCAGTCAACGCACTGCTGCATGCTTCTTCTGCACATACCCCCTCCACCATCCGAGCCGTGCCTACTGGCCAGTTCCTCAGGATGATGCGGATCTGCTCGTCGGACACTGCCTTCGAACAACAGTCTGCCGATCTCCAGTGTCGTTTCCGGGACCGAGGCTACAGCAATCGGTCCATCAAGAAAGGTTACCTTCGTGCTAGGAACACCCCTAGACCTCAGTTGCTCTCATATAAGTCCAGGGATGGTCCCTCAGAGCCCGAATTACGCTTCATTGGCACCTTCAACCATGAATGGAGCACTGTGAGAGGTATTCTGAGCAAGCACTGGCCGGTGCTTTTATCGGATCCTGTGCTCTCGGACTTCCTACCTCGTGCTCCGCTGGTTGCAGCGCGCCGGGCTAAAAATCTGCGGGACATTTTAGTGGCTAGCCACTATGTTCCCCCTGCTCGCAGCCCATTTGGCTCTAGAGGTCCAACTGTGGGCTGCTATAAGTGTGGCCACTGTATGGCCTGCAGAAACGTGGTCCGCTGCATGACGTTTTTTTCGTCTGACAGGGCTCAGACATTTCAAATTAGGAAATATATCACATGTGGATCCACACATGTGGTATACTTTGCTGTTTGCCCATGCTCCCTGATCTATGTGGGGCTCACTTCCCGTGAGCTCCGCATTAGGGTCAGGGAGCATGTTCGTGACATTGAGGCGGCGAAATCAGTTATGGATATCACACTGCTTAAAACGTTGCCTCGGCATTTTAAGATCCATCACAACTGCAATTCTGCATTGTTGGAGGTGCGGGGCATTGACATGGTGAGCAGCGGGTCCAGGGGTGGCAACCTTAAAAAGACACTTGCCCAATGTGAGGCTCGTTGGATCCACCGCCTGGATACGCTGGTCCCAAAGGGACTCAATGAAACAATGAGTTTTGCCCCGTTCCTCTGACATGCATGACCTTCCACCTCATCATCACCAGGATTGACCTTATTTTTATCCTTTAGGGTTTGTGTGTTTTTTATATATTATTATTTTTTTAACCATTTTTTATTCTTGTTGTGCTTTCCCTTTCTCTCTTCTATACGCCATGCTTAGTTTTGTTGCACCACATAGCGCACACATGTTATGCGTCCATTAACCTTTATGCTTTTTATGTACACTTTTTCAGTATTCCGTCTTTGGACTATTACTTCCCCTTCCTTGGACCTCTTTACCACCCTGGATACGCTGTACCTAACGATAATCAAGCACATAAGGACACCGGATCTGCTATTTGTATTGTTTTTTTATTCTCCATACTGTTATTGTTATTGTTTGGTTTGTGTATTCCTTTGTGGTCCTGCGCTCACATGATCACTCACCTCCGTACGCGCGGCACGTCTGTTTCTTCCTGCTGTGGGCGTGCTTGCCGTCGCTATGGTTGCCGCGCTCTCGCGGGAGTGGGATGACGCGTCCCTGCTCCCGCGCGTGCGCGTTGCCGCCCGACGGCTGGCCCGCCCCTATCGGGACGCTGCCGACGTGCGCGCGCGTCACCTGAGGGTGTGACGTCTGCGGAAGTAAGTGTGCGATCCACAATAAAAACCCCTGGGCTGCAACGAGCATGGCGCTGCCTTCTCCCTCCCTGAGGAAGCCGAATCTGAGCACGGTGCTCACATAGGCGAAACGTACGTTGGTGGGGTATGGGGGAGCCTCTTCTTTGCGTTCTTAGGATCATGCACTGGCCACTTTAATATGCATTGGCCACTTTATCTTGTATGTATTGCAATATTTATTGGATTGAACCAGGTTATTTTTATGCATTAGGGGTGCCTGAGCAGGCTATTACATCTATGCACATGCACTTTATATGTATTTTTTTCCATTGTGCTTGCCTTGTCATTCCCCCTCTGCTTCATCCATGTTATCACAACTGTGCGTACAATGTGTACGGAGCAGAGCCGCGTGTGTACGACATGTACGGAGCAGAGCGGAACCATGTTTAGACGAGGCTGAATGAGAAGTAATGGCCTCCACCCTCTCGGCTTTGGATGGGAATATAGTAATCTATGAAGCGCAGTGATAATCCTTCGCTGTCGCTGTAATCTCCGATATTCACTTTCCCACATAATCTCCAGACAATTGGAGACTCTTCTGCCATGGACACGTTTTCTGCAGCCGTCATGGAATAAGTTACCGCTCTATTTCGCCTCCAGCCTCGCACTGGTCTCTCCTCCTTCATCAGATGCAGAGTGATGTCCCCGCAGATCTTTCATTATCGGGAACAGATGGAGTCGGACGCCCCAGATCTGGACTGTATGGCGGATGCCGTCCGGCGGAGGCTTCAGTCTCTGAGGTTCTGCAGTGGTGACATGTGACGTGTGTGTCTGGCATTGTCAGGCTGCAGGAAAACATTCCTCTTCTCCTTTCGGACCCTTGTTAGTCGCTGTTTCACAGTTGGCAGCGTTGTGATGTAACGCTCTGAAGTGATTGTTTCTCCACGTTGTAGGAAATCCTCATGGATAACGTCATCTCCCCAAACACTGAGGCCAGGATTTCCCGGCTGAGGATGGGGTCTTGAATGTCTTTTTCTGGGGCGAGGCTTTGTGCTGATATTCCATGGACGGACGTTTCGGCTCCGGTCCATAGTGGTGTACACAAGCTTCATCTCCGGTCACAATTGAATGCAGAAAGGCGTCATCTTCATTCTCGTAACGTGAGAGGATTTCCTGGTAAATGTCCAGTCTGTGGCTTTCATGTCAGACGTCAGCATCCGGGGCAGCCATCGGGCACAGATCTTCCCATAACCAAGCAGAGCAATAATGTGACTACACGTTCCTGTGACATGCCGATTGTGCTTACAACTTCTCTCTGAGTGATACGACCATCAGCCTGAATCTGTCTATCTTTCCATGTGTAAAGGGTGCTTTACACGCTGCGACATCGCTAGCGATATCGCGAGCAATAGCACCCGCCCCCGTCGTTCGTGCGACATGTGGTGATCGCTGCCATAGCGAACAATATCGCTACGGCAGCATCACACGCACATACCTGTTCAGCGACGTTGCTGTAACCACCGAACAATTCCTCCTTCAAGGGGGAGGTGCGTTCGGCATCACAGCGACGTCACAAAACGGCCGCCCGATAGAAGAGGAGTGGAAGAGATGAGCGTTCGGAACATGCCACCCACCTGCTTCCTTCCTCCTTTCCGGTGGACGCAGGTAGGATGATGTTCGTCGTTCCTACAGTGTCACACACAGTGATGTGTGGTGCGATCGTTGATCATCGCTCCTAGCTGTAACATGCTGCGATGTCGGTAACGACGCCGGATGTGCGTCACAAACACCGTGACCCTGACGATATATCGTTAGCGATGTTGCAGCGTGTAAAACACCCTTTACTTTGTAGTTGCGGTCACAGGACGTCCAACTCTTTCTTTGTCACACAAGTCAGACGTTCCCCCTCACCATTTTTAATCTTACTACTGGCCCAACGACGCACAGTGCACATCAGCACAATCACCATACACCGCTTGTATTCTCTGATGGATCTCCTTTGGGGTGACAGCTTCAATGACCGCACGTTGCCTAAATCGAATTGACCAACCACCTGTACAGTGTCCATTCTTTACACTGTAACGACACAACCGTTCATTGCTAAGGTTTCCCTCCAACTGGAGCTGTAGAGGAGAGTCTACTGAACAGTCCAGTACCTGCTGCATACCGGCGCTGCCATCTGCTGAGGGGTTATGGAGGTGGAGACATTACTTTTCATTCAACCCTTGTATTATTGTGCTTTTGGCCTTACAGACCCATTTCTCTGTCCGGCACTCTCTGTGTTATAGATTTGGGGCATCTCGATAGACGTTTCTCCAGGACTCTCCTTTAGGCCTCTTTCACACGTCCGTGAAAATCACGCACATTTTTCACGGACGTGTCAAAGGTGCGTATTGCCCTTTATGAGCGGTGTTTATGGCACACGTGTGTTCTCCGTGTATTATCCATTATAACACATGGGAAACAGGAACTTTCTGCTCACCTGTCCCTGGCTTCGCTGTCCGTGGTGCTGATCTTCGGTCTCCGGTCCTGCCGACTCCCCAATGCTGCTACTTCCGGCCGCAGTGAAGTGAATATGCAATGAGCATAATGAGCGGCGGTCGGAAACAAGTGACAGCAGCGGCAGAGACAGCAGCGCTGGAGAAGGTGAGTAAAGTTTTGTTATTTTTTTCTCAGACACGTGTATTTTCTCTGGTGCGTGTCACACGGAACACATCCGTGTGGTCTGTTTGCGTTCCGTGTGACACCCGTGATGCCGGAGAAAAACGGACATGTCTTTGTGTGGAGCACAAGGGAACACGTATGTTCCACACGTACACACGCTCCATGGCAAAACATGCACGTGAGCGCAGACCAATTGATTTTGATGGGTCTACGTGTGCCCATGTCTCCGGTACGTAAGGAAACGGACCAAACACGTACTGGAGACACGGACGTGTGAAAGAGGCCTCAGACCGTGGTCACACTCTTGTATATTTTCTCATGCATCAGACTCAAGTGTGGAGCCGAGTGTCATTCACTATAATTCGATTCCTTGTAGTAGTCTAGTTACCCGCCTTTGAACTGACTCTAACTTCTGAATGTTCTTTTCAAAATGTGGAGCCCAAAACTGGATCCCATATTCCAGATGTGGCCTTACAAATGATTTATAGAGGGGTAACAATATGTTGGTATCCCGGGATCTAATCTCTCTTTTTATACACCCTAAAATCTTCTTTGAGTGCTGCTGCTCAGCTTATTTGTAACCAGAATACCTAAAGGGTGCTTTACACACTGCGACATTGCTAGTGATCTCGTTAGCGATGTAACATGCCAGATGGCACATACGATCTGCTGAGATCGCACATAGGTCATTTTTGTAGCGCCGGTCACATGTGCGATCTCGGCAGATCGTATGTGCGATCTGGCGTATTACATCGCTAACGAGATCGCTAGCAATGTCACAGCGTGTAAAGCACCCTTAAGTCTTTAGCGGGCTTTACACACTGCGATCTCGCTAGCAAGATCGCAAGCGATTGTACCCGCCCCCGTCGGTTGTTCGACACGGCAAATCGCTGCCCGTCGAGCACAACCTCGCTTACACCTGTCACACGGACTTACCTGTCTTGCAACGTCGCTCTGGCCGGCGATCCGCCTCCTTTCTAAGGGGGCGGGTGGTGCGGCATCACAGCGACGTCACACGGCAGCCGTCCAATAGAAGCGGAGGGGCGGAGATGAGCAGGACGTAAACATTCCTTCCTTCCGCATAGCCGGTGGAGGCAGGTAAGGAGATGTTCCTCGCTCCTGTGGTGTCACACACAGCGATATGTGCTGCCGCAGGAACGAGGAACAACATCGCTAGTGAGAGGGAAACGATTTTTTGTTTTAGGACGACCTCTCCGCGGCAAACGATTTTTGCCGCTTTTGCGATCGTTTTAGGTCGCACATAACTGTTACACGCTACGATATCGTTAATGATGCCGGATGTGCGTCACAAACAACGTCACCCCGACGATAATTCATTAACGATATCGTAGCGCTTTTCTTCTGTTCTGTAGTCATAAAAAAAAAAAAAAAAGAGGAATTAAATCCTCCAATAGCTAAACAAATACTGACAGAAAAATGGCAGCAGATGTAAACTGCCAAGGCCAAAGAAAACTCATGCACTACCAGGATGCAGCATGACCTCCAATAAATGGAGGCATCACAGGTGCAAGAGGAGCAACTCACTCTACCGTTTCCAATGATGGAGGAGAGCGATTGCTTAATGGTAAAATTGCACACTTGTGGCTTGCATAGGGCATCGTTCACACATGCAGGTTCACAGTATCTGGTAAGCAGCCTATTAGTTACACCCATCCTATTAGATGCCAGCGGGAGTCTTTTTGTTAGGCCTTCATACTACAGTTAGGTCCAGAAATATTTGGACAGTGACACAAGTTTTGTTATTTTAGCTGTTTACAAAAACATGTTCAGAAATACAATTATATATATAATATGGGCTGAAAGTGCACACTCCCAGCTGCAATATGAGAGTTTTCACATCCAAATCGGAGAGAAAGGGTTTAGGAATCATAGCTCTGTAATGCATAGCCACCTCTTTTTCAAGGGACCAAAAGTAATTGGACAAGGGACTCTAAGGGCTGCAATTAACTCTGAAGGCGTCTCCCTCGTTAACCTGTAATCAATGAAGTAGTTAAAAGGTTTGGGGTTGATTACAGGTGTGTGGTTTTGCATTTGGAAGCTGTTGCTGTGACCAGACAACATGCGGTCTAAGGAACTCTCAATTGAGGTGAAGCAGAACATCCTGAGGCTGAAAAAAAAGAAAAAATCCATCAGAGAGATAGCAGACATGCTTGGAGTAGCAAAATCAACAGTCGGGTACATTCTGAGAAAAAAGGAATTGACTGGTGAACTTGGGAACTCAAAAAGGCCTGGCCGTCCACGGATGACAACAGTGGTGGATGATCGCCGCATACTTTCTTTGGTGAAGAAGAACCCGTTCACAACATCAACTGAAGTCCAGAACACCCTCAGTGAAGTAGGTGTATCTGTCTCTAAGTCAACAGTAAAGAGAAGACTCCATGAAAGTAAATACAAAGGGTTCACATCTAGATGCAAACCATTCATCAATTCCAAAAATAGACAGGCCAGAGTTAAATTTGCTGAAAAACACCTCATGAAGCCAGCTCATTTCTGGAAAAGTATTCTATGGACAGATGAGACAAAGATCAACCTGTACCAGAATGATGGGAAGAAAAAAGTTTGGAGAAGAAAGGGAACGGCACATGATCCAAGGCACACCACATCCTCTGTAAAACATGGTGGAGGCAACGTGATGGCATGGGCATGCATGGCTTTCAATGGCACTGGGTCACTTGTGTTTACTGATGACATAACAGCAGACAAGAGTAGCCGGATGAATTCTGAAGTGTACCGGGATATACTTTCAGCCCAGATTCAGCCAAATGCCGCAAAGTTGATCGGACGGCGCTTCATAGTACAGATGGACAATGACCCCAAGCATACATCCAAAGCTACCCAGGAGTTCATGAGTGCAAAAAAGTGGAACATTCTGCAATGGCCAAGTCAATCACCAGATCTTAACCCAATTGAGCATGCATTTCACTTGCTCAAATCCAGACTTAAGACGGAAAGACCCACAAACAAGCAAGACCTGAAGGCTGCGGCTGTAAAGGCCTGGCAAAGCATTAAGAAGGAGGAAACCCAGCGTTTGGTGATGTCCATGGGTTCCAGACTTAAGGCAGTGATTGCCTCCAAAGGATTCGCAACAAAATATTGAAAATAAAAATATTTTGTTTGGGTTTGCTTTATTTGTCCAATTACTTTTGACCTCCTAAAATGTGGAGTGTTTATAAAGAAATGTGTACAATTTCTACAATTTCTATCAGATATTTTTGTTCAAACCTTCAAATTAAACGTTACAATCTGCACTTGAATTCTGTTGTAGAGATTTCATTTCAAATCCAATGTGGTGGCATGCAGAGCCCAACTCGCGAAAATTGTGTCACTGTCCAAATATTTCTGGACCTAACTGTATAGTCACTGTCCCTGTATGGTGCACATATGTAGTAATGGCGCAGCCTGCTGACATCTAATAGGATAGGCTGCTTACCAGATACTGTGAACCTGCAGAACAACTGGATTTAACCATTGACAGGGTGTATAGGCTCCTCAAGTCCAAACGGGTCCCAGCCTCTGCTCCAAATGATGCTCTCACCAGAATCCACTTTTTCCATATTAAAGAAAAAATCTTATCTGCAGCCAGAGCAGTGCAGACCTCACAGCTCGCTTTCAAGACATCCAGATATTCTCAGATCTTTTGACCGCCGCACTTGCTTATAAGCAGACCTTTGCCAATGCCACCAAGATCCGGAGAGACCATGAGGTTCAGTACATGTGGGTTGTCATGGTTCGCCTCCCCGTCCACATGGCTAGGGGGCAGAGCCTTCTCCCAGGCCTCACTTCCGGAGCCTGGATGTCTTAAAAGCTGACATTTCCAGTGAACCAGCACCGGCTATAAGCTTAGCGCTGCTTTGCCTGTGAGTGCTGGTCCCTGTAAGTGTGATCCTGAACCGTTCCCTCTCTGTGCCCTAAGCCTCTGTCTGTGTTCTGTCCCCTAGTCATTCTGCCACTCCTCTGTCCCACCTCCTTCCTTCCCACAATAGCCCCTGTTGTTTCCCCCTCTCCTACCTACCCAGTCGGTTGTTTCCTCTGGTACCGACCTCGGCTTGATCTCGACTCTTCCACTGCTAGTTCCTCCGGTCTTCCTGCTACCCGTACTGTGTATGATCCGGACCCGTCTGACCATCCCCTGCATGCTCCACAGCTTCAGCTGTACAGCTGATGCTAGCAGACACTGCATTAGCACACACTGGGAGTTCCCCTCCTTGCTCATTCAGCTCCGTGTAGTGTCTTTCCCTGCAGGACTCCAGCTCCCCCTGCTGGCAGCCTGACATGGGTCTTCCCCGTCAAGTTGATTGTTACCAGGAATGGATCCAAGCATGTGGTCTCCATGCCTGAAGAGGCGCTACAACCAGTGATTTTTTTTGCGGTGGTACGCGCCGGTACGGCGTACCGGAAAATCTGAAGAGTGCCTCTGGCTCTGTCCACATGGCTAATTTGTAAACTATACAAATTAGCCATGTGGAGCAAAGCACAAGCCAGAGGCGTCTCCAGGGGGCGCTGTCGGGCTGCCTGATGCGGCGGTGTGGAAGTCTGCCGGGTGGGAGCCGCTATTCTCTGAGCGCAGCTGTCACACTGACACTCCCAATGCTCAATTGTCCTAGTATCTGTCAGACGCGAGGAGAATTGAAGCGGTGATGCCGGCGCTGACTTCCGGGTCAGCGCGACGGCTGTCATGTGATCAGGTCAGCTGATCAGACTGCTGACCCAGAAGCCAGCGCCGCAGCGCAGAGGCTGCAGAGAAATGCTGAGAAGTGCTCCACTGTGGAGCTGAAGAAGACACGGACGGAGGAACATTATGGGGTAAGAGGGGAGTATTTATGAAACAGTATGGGGGAGAGAGGGGGGGAGGGAACTATTTGTGGACACACTATGGGGGGGACAGAGGGTAGGGGAGGGAACCATCTGTGCACTCACTATGGGGGGACAGAGGGTGGGGAGGGGGCAATATGTATATACACAGTATGGATGGGGGAGGGAACTATCTGTGGACAGAGTATGGGGAGAGAGAGGATGAGGTTTCATGCACGGGGAGAGAAATGATGAGGGGTGATGTATGGAGAGAGGATGAGGTTTCATTCATGAGAAGAGAGGATGAGGGGTGATATATAGGGAAAGGATGAGGTTTCATGCATGGGGACAGAGGATGAGGGGTGATGCATGGGGAGAGAGAGGATGAGGTTTCATGCATGGGGACAGAGGATGAGCGGTGATGTATGGGGAGAGAGAGGATGAGGTTTCATGCATGGGGAGAGAAATGATGAGGGGTGATGTATGGGGAGAGAGAGAATGAGGTTTCATTCATGGGGAGAGAGGATGAGGGGTGATGTATGAGGAGAGAGAGGATGAGGTTTCATGTATGGGGAGAGAGAGGATGAGGTTTCATGCATGGGGAGAGAGAGGATGAGGTTTCATGCATGGGGAGAGAGAGGATGAGGGGTGATGTATGGGGAGAGAGAGGATGAGGTTTCATGCATGGGGACAGAGGATGAGGGGTGATGCATGGGGAGAGAGGGGATGAGGTTTCATGCATGGGGACAGAGAGGATAAGGGGTGATGCATGGGGACAGAGAGGATGAGGTTTCATGCATGCGGACAGAGAGGATGTGGAGCGAACTGGAAAGAAATTTTAAGTACACAGAATAAAGAGTGACATGGTATGAGGAGCAAGTGGGCAGGATGGGGAGTGAGGTGGAAAAGTATATGGACACACAGGAGGTAGTGAGGAGACAGGAAGGGATGAGAAGAATGTGAGGGGCACAGAATAGAGACTGGGTAGTGGAGGGGGTGGTATGGAGAGGGGGTAGAATGGGAAGACAGCGTGAGGTTATAGCAAGGAGGGGGAGTGTGATGAGGGCACAGTATAAAGACGGTGCAGTATAAGGGGACACAGTGTAAAGGACACTGTAAACAGTAGGCTCAGTTTGGAAAGAGGGGATATGGAGGGCATGTACCATAAGAGGGACAGTGTGGGTCATATTTTGTGCAGAGAATACTGGGGCCATTATTTATTCTGGGGCACAGTATAGGGCAGATATTTTTAAGTAGAAGTATTATAATCATTCTGCTATTTTAGGGGCATTGTGTCGGGATGTGTTACAGAAGACCGGAGAAGATGGAAATCTGCAGAGACGAGATGTGAATGTGAAAAGTCATCATGGCGTCAGGACAAGATGAAGAATAGAAAGAAATGACTCAGAGGCAACATCATCTAGAAAAGGTACCTGAATGTAAATATTTATTTGTGATACTGAATATGTCTTATCATTAGGCCTTGGTCCCACTTGTGCATTGCTTCTGATGTGAGCACAATGGGACCCCACTGATCGGCTAATTATGGCGCAGGTGGTTGGAAATTCTTATTTCTGGATCTGCTCCATCCTCTGCTGGTGTCCGCGGCCAGGTACTGCACATCCACCTCATTGATTTTAATAGGAGACTGCTGCCACTATCAGAAGATGGAGCAGATCCAGAACTGAGCACTTCCAGCCACCTGCCACCACCGGCACCTAGTGTAGGGAATTGGCGGGATTGCCAGGTGCCGGACCCCGACCAGTGACCTATCCTAAGGAAAGGTCATTAATGTTAAAGTAGTGGACAATCTCTTTAATAAAGTCTTGTGCCATCTGACAAGTTAAGGGTTACTATGTTTTTATTTATGTTGTTAGGAGCATTAAAGGGGTTGTCCAAATTTGTGATGAGTCTGCAGTCACTCTGTGTGTCACTCTGTGACTGCAGCCTTCTGAATTCTCACAGTGTGCACTCTGCACGCTGTCAGGATTCTCTGGTGCTGGCGGTGAGAGTGGGAGGTTATGAAGCTGCAAGTATGCGATTTACATAGATGTGGTCACGTACTGAACAGACATGCTCAACGAAAATGAATTGACTGAGGCTGGTCACATCAAACCAGAATGTGGCCAGAAGTGTACAAATCTCATACTTGTGCTCACATGATCATCCACTCTCTCCACTGGCACCGGCACACCCCAACGCAGCCCCACTACTCAATGTCGGCCGGCAGCGCCCCAGACAGCACCCCCAAACCTCCCCCCGCTCCTCGCCTCAGAGATGCGTACCAGCAAATATTTTTTTACAAAAAAAGCACTGGCTACAACTATGCATGCTCCATGGCTGTGAGGAGTGGTCGCAGGCATTGGGAAGACGTGGACGCAACACCTGATTTACAACTGTCCCTGGCCTAAGCTGAACAATACTATTTAGCTGGAAAGAGAACAGGTCAGTTTTCCAGGGGTGTGTGTGTGATGTTAGAGTACTGTGACCCCTAGGGGTGAAGGGTGTCACACGCACCTAGGTGTTTTAGATAGCCCGGGGCGGGAAAAAGCCAGTTTGTGTTTAGAGTTCAAGTTGGAGAGAAGTGTGTGCTGGAGCTGTGTCCAGCTCCAGCAGAGGCGAATACCCAAATTGAACAGGTACCAGGGTAGAAGCCCTGGTACCTTTGACTAGGAGGCATACGGAGGCCTCTGTGTGCAGGAGCCGGGAAGATGGCTCGGTGGAACCGTGGTGCATGCGGACAGGGTAGTGGCCCACCTGTACTGACCTGGGGAACCGACTCGGAAACCGGAGCACAAGTAGGGGTACTCAATCCCTGAAGCTAGGTCCAGAAACAACTGGGGGCTAGCTAATTAACTGATTGAGGCCAGGACTAGAGGTCTTGTCCCACCCAAAGTCCCTAATAGAAGACAACAGCCCACCGAGGGGGATAAACAGGCCACCGCCAAGGCTCAGAGATCCCACGGGCCAGCGTCTGCGGGCAAAGGACTCCTTCGGCCACATCCAGCCGGGGAGCGGACTCCTGGAGTTGCAAGCAAAGGTAGTCCACCGTTACAAAAAGGTGCAGGAGAAAGACAGAGACCACCAGCCGGGTGTGGGAACCCGAACGCAGCCGGCTGCGGGCATCGACCACCATCATTTTGGTTTACCAGAGACTTGTGTGTTTCCTTCTGAGTGAGTACACCAGCACCCTGTGGTCGCCCATCTCCCTGCACCAACCAACCCAACGGGTCCCAGGGCCACCATCCCTGCCCACGGAGGGGTTAACAACTTGCTGAGCAAAATCTCCCCCGGGTGTCCCGTTACAGCAGCGGTGGTGTCCAACCTCACCACACACCGTGGGTGGTATCACGAACTCTTATACGGCCCTGCCGTACATATACGTCCCCAAATCAACCATCCCCCATTTATTCGCGGTGTCCGCAGAGAACCCCCGGGGCCGGAGACCCTCAAGCCACCCACCGGAGAGCACCGAACCCAAGCAGCAGCGGCAGGCTGCTGGCTATCGGGGCGGCACACCCCGAAACTTGGCGTCACAAACAGGATACTTACCCATCCACTTACCTTGTAGAAGTGCACCT
Organism: Anomaloglossus baeobatrachus; assembly: GCF_048569485.1. NCBI lineage: Eukaryota > Metazoa > Chordata > Amphibia > Anura > Aromobatidae > Anomaloglossus > Anomaloglossus baeobatrachus. Next base: position 29,095 of record NW_027445291.1, read on the forward strand.
TGTGCTGAAGTCAGCGTTGATCCGTTGCAAAATTTCCAGAAGCCGCCATCTTGCCTCCATATTGGGCGCGAAAAGTTCCCGCCCAGCAGCTTCTTCCCCGATGAAAGGGCGCGAAAGCCAAAGCCCCATCCCCTGGGAACGCGGCCGGAAAGTGAGCCGGAAGTTGCAAAAACGAAACTTACCGGCCTGAGAGAGGAGTGCCGAGAAAAGACCAAGGGGGGGTGGGTGAACATTCTGCAGCATGTGACCGAGCAGATAAAGGGCAGGGACTCCAGGACCCTGCCATACTTCCCATTCCTGGATACCACCGAAGCGACATGGCCGCACCATCAGACAAGCCCGCGGTGGAGGAGCCCGCGCCCGGCACAGCAGCCTGGGTGGAAGCCCGGGCGGAGCAGATGTGCCGCCGCATCCAGGCCCAGGCAACCTGCCTGCTAAGGCGGTGGGCAGCCGAGATGGTGGAGAAAGCCGCAGCTGTGAGGATTCGTGAAGTGGATACAGCGCCGGAGGAGCGGGTAAGTGACCCACGCCCTTGCGTCCCTCAGGGACCGGCCGTTCAGGCTGAAGGACCCGGTCTGCCCCTGCCCGCCATGCTGCCTCCCTCACTGCCCGCACCCGTGACTGCCTCCCCGCTCGGTCCGCTGCCATCAACACCGGCAGCGGTGCCCGTGCCGTCGGCCCCCAACGACCAGACCGAAGACGTTGCCAGCAGTCAGCCCGTCACCGCCCCGGCACCCGTACCGGCTCCACGACGCACCAGCGTCCGGAAAGTGCCCCATCCTGATTTGGACGCACCAACGATCCCGGAGGAAGCCGCGCCCCAGATGACAACGGAGCCAGCAATCCGCCCGGCCAAGGTGGTGATCCCTGACTGGAAGCCAGCCCAGCGGGCAAAGCTGGCCGCTCCCAGATTCCAGGCCTCGGCTGAGGCGTCGCAAGGTTGCAGCTGTGAGGCAGCTGAGCAGGCCATGACACAGCGGGGTTCTCCGTTGCCAAAGGTGCTGGTCGTAACCGGCACAGGGGAACTCCGGCTGGGCCCTACCCCCGCGCAAAGTTACCGGGAGCAGGCTGCAGAGTGCAGACGCTCCATATTGGGAGCCGCAGCAGCGCCAGCTGGGCAGAGAGATCGCAGCCCGCGAAAAGAGGAAGGTGGAAGTCTTATCCCGGACCATCCAGGAGAAGAATAATCTTCGCAATGCCACCTTTCGGGTGAGGGGCCCGACATATGAAGGCCAGGCCCGGCATTTCGACCCCCAACGTGGATGGGGGGGTTCATCTTCGAGCCGGGCCTGGAGGCGGAGATCTGTGTGTCCTGGAGGGACGTTTACCCGCATCTTCCCGTGGGCCATCCCGACCGGGATCTGGAGCCCGGAGAGCTGGTGAGCTACACCCGACACTGTGGAGAGAGGGGGTGGTTTGCCCTGGATGTCAGGAGGAGGGTCCCCCGAAGTCCCCTGCAGTACAGCCATCCCTCTCCGCCACCCTCCAATCCCGAAGATGATTATTCAGAGTGTTAAGAGGTAGTGGTTCCCGGCTACCTTTCTGCAAGTCCGCATTGGGACCCTGTTAATGTTTCCGTTTTAAAAAATTAACCAAAGACATGGCTGAGAACTTGCAGGCCAACCCAAAACTTTCTGGGTCTTGTAAATAATCAATGGACCACCCTTTTCCATTTGTCCTGCAGTCTCCGGAGAGGCTGGTTGGAGGAAGGGCCTGCGGGAAATTGTAGGCCGAGGTCCTGTCACTAGCGAGACTGGTGACGATGCTCGGGTCAGGGGTCCCCTAGACGTGGGGCCTCTGAGAGAGACTGCCGGGTAAGGAACCTATTATCCGCCCCGTGTGGGCAACACCCGGACCCGAACCCATTTCCTGGACTGGGGAAAAGGGGTGCTGACCTGGTTTTAGAGGCAGCATCAAGGCTAGGTTTGCTTGGGTGGGCAAAAATGGAAAGGACCCGGTCCCGTCCCGTTCCCGGTTAATAAAAATGTTTTATTTATGCAACGTTTAAGTAAACTGCCTCCCGTAAGGGAAGAAACCAAATTCTCATACAATGTAAATATGTTATTATAATTGTAAATGTTTTTATCTTTTTCAGTTAAAAAGCAAAAATAAACCGGTGGTGGTCGGACAGCCCGCAGACGGCCTGTGTTTAACCAAGGGGGAGTGTGACGCCCTGACCAGCCAGGTACTCACAGATAGGGCACCGCATTACACCCTTCCCTCACAGGTAACATCAGCCAACCAATTTAAACCCTAGTCACCCCCCCCAGGGACAGATAAACACACCAGGGGCGGAACCAGGCGGTTGGAAGACGCCCAGCTAGGAGTTTAGATAGCCCGGGGCGGGAAAACACAAGTCAGATTAGTCTGAAGTTCAAGTTGGAGAGGAGTGTGGGCTGGAACTGGGTGCAGCTCCAGCAGAGGCGAATATCCAAATCGAACAGGTGCCAGGGTAGGAGCCCTGGTACCTTTGACTAGGAGGCATATGGAGGCCTCTGTCTGCAGGAGCCGGGAAGACGGCTCGGTGGAAGCGTGGTGGACCGGGACAGGGCAGTGGCCCGCTGGTACTGACCTGGGGAACCGACTCGGAAACCGGAGCACAAGTGGGGGTACTCAGAAACTGAAGCTAGGTCCAGAAACAACTGGGAGCTAGCTAATTAACTGAATGAGGCCAGGACTAAAGGTTCTGTCCCACCCAAAGTCCCTAATAGAAGACAACAGCCCACCGAGGGGGATAAACAGGCCACCGCCAAGGCTCAGAGATCCCACGGGCCAGCGTCTGCGGGCAGAAGACTCCTTCAGCCACATCCAGCCGGGGAGCGGACTTCTGGAGTTGCAAGCACAGGTAGTCCGCCATTACAAAAAGTTGCAGGAGAAAGACAGAGACTACCAGCCGGGTGAGGGAACCCGAATGCAGCTGGCGGCGGGCATCGACCACCATCATCTTGGTTTACCAGAGACTTGAGTGTTTCCTTCTGAGTGAGTACACCTGCACCCTGCGGTCGCCCATCTCCCTGCACCAACCAACCCAACGGGTCCCGGGGCCACCATCCCTGCCCACGGAGGGGTTAACAACTTGCTGCGCAACATCTCCCCCGGGTGTCCCGTCACAGCAGCGGTGGTGTCCAACCTCACCACACACCGTGGATGGCATCACAAACTCTTATACGGCCCTGCCGTACATATACGTCCCCAAATCAACCATCCCCCATTTATTCACGGTGTCCGCAGAGAACTCCCGGGTCCGTAAACCCTCGAGCCAGCCACCGGAGAGCACCGGACCCGAGCAGCAGCGGCAGGCTGCTGGCCATGGGGGCTGCACAGGGGCGGGTACGATCACTCGCACGATAGATCGTGCCGTGTGACGCCGGCATAAGTCTGGTGAATTGCCAGTCCAGCACTTTTACTTCATTTTCTTCCAGGAATTTCTTTACACACTTGGAATTGTGGCATGGAGCCAAATCTTGTTGGAATGTCCCTTCAAATTTACGCATGAATGGCACAATAAAACATTTTAAAACATCTATGTATTTGGATGAATTCATTATACCTTCAACAGGAAATAAGCTCCCTGTATCATCAGCTGGAAAAAAAAAGCCCCAAAACATCTGTTTTTGAGGGTGTTTTACAGTTTGTTGAATATGATCAGCTTGCAATGGTTTATTTTTGCTTCTTCTAACAACACTTGCTCTGTATCCTTGAACAAAAAGATGGGTTTCATCACTGAAAATTACCTATTTCCACTGGCTAGTTGTCCAAGATTTATATTTTTTGCCCATGTGAGTCGTTTTGCCTTTATTGGAGATATCAGAAGTTGTTTCTTTACTGGCTTGGTTGCCCTCCGACCAACTTCCACAAGTCTGCGCCATACAGTCGAATTGCTAAAATCAATACCTGCAGCGAACAAGTCTCTTTGGAGGTCTTTACTTGTTTTTCTTGCATTAATTTTACTATTTCTGATAAGTGTTTTATTAGTTCTTGGTGTCGTTTTCCTTTTTCTTCCACATTTCCCTTTTACTTTTGGAGAAAACGATCCAGTTTCATTGTATTTCCGTGGGGTAACATCCATATTTACAGACATGAATCACACTGAGAGTAAAACTACACTAAACCACTCGTCACAGAAACAAGCTCTCAACTGAAGCTGAGGGGGAAGCTAGCTGTTATTTTCTGACTAAAACCAGTCAAACTACATTTTGTTACTCAAAGTTGTACACTCACACCAGTTCAAAGTAGTTAAAACTGGTTTGAATCACTGACTGGTAACCAAGTTACCATTTTACTTAAAAAATTCTGTCCCAATTAATTTGCACAACACTGTAGGTACTCCCTAACCATCTATTGATAATATTTCTCTCCTTTTGGAGAAAATAAACCTCCCAACTCTCACCAAATTTCAATTAAGGCCCTGTCACACACAGAGATAAATCTGCGGCAGATCTGTGGTTGCAGTGAAATTGTGGACAATCAGTGCCAGGTTTGTGGCTGTGTACAAATGAAACAATATGGCCATGATTTCACTGCAACCACAGATCTGCCAAAGATTTATCTCTGTGTGTGACTGGGCCTTTAGTCTCACTCTCGCAACAGAGTAAGCCATAAGGGCTATTGACGAACAACTAAAGTTTGGTAAATCTCCTGGCCTGGACGGTTTGTCAAAAGATTACTATAAAAAGTATTAATGTCTTCTAGTCCCCTCGTTAGAGTCTTTAATATATCTAAAATCTTATGTTATTATTTATTATTATAGCGCCATTTATTCTATTGCGCTTTACAAGTGAAAAGGGTATAGATAAAAAACAAGTACAATAATAATGAACATTACAAAAACAGACTGGTACAGGAAAGGAGAGGACCCTGCCCGCAAGGTGTCACAGTCTATAGGGAATGGGCGAGGATACAATAGGTGAGGACAGAGCTGGTTGCGCAGTGGTGTACTGGCCTGAGGGTTATTGCAGGTTGTAGACTTGTCGGAAGAGGTGGGTCTTCAGGTTCCTTTTGAAGCTTTCCACAGTAGGCGAGAGTCTGATATGCTGGGGTAGATCATTCCAGAGTATGGAGGAAGCGCGGGGGAAAGACTATATTACTTACCGGTAATGGGATTTTCCAGAGTCCACGACAGCACCCACGAGAGAGGGATCCGCCCCCTTCAGGACAGGAAACCTACAGATAAAAAGGGGCGGTCCCCCTCCCTCATCAGTTAGTTTCAGAGAATGTGAGAGGAACCGCCAAGGATTAGTAACAAGGTAAGAGAAAAGTTTAAATAACACCAAAGGGTGAAAAGAAAAAAGGGCAGGGGTGTAAAGGGTGCTGTCGTGGACTCTGGAAAATCCCATTACCGGTAAGTAATATAGTCTTTTCCTTTCGCCACGACAGCACCCATGAGAGACTTGGAGAGAGAGAATACACTTAGGGAGGGACAACCATCTGAAGGACCGATCTCCCGAAAGCAAGGTCTGAGGAGGAAGAAAGGTCCAGCCGGTAGTGTTTCTAAAAGGTAGAGGGAGAGGACCAGGTGGCCGCCTTACAAATACTGTCGATGGAGACATATGCCATGGCGGCCCAAGAGGAGGCCATCGCCCTAGTAGAGTGAGCCTGTACAGGGGAAGGAAGAGGCTCTTGCTTCATCTCATATGCAATGGAAATGGCATCCCGCATCCATCGGGCCAAGGTATGCTTCGTCACCTGACAGCCACGTCTGGAACCCTGAAAGGCAACAAACAAAGCCCTATCCTGTCGCCAAGAGGCTGTCCGAGATATATAAGCTAGAACTGTTTCCCTAACATCTAGGGTGTGAAAACGGCATTCTTCAGGTGTGGTAGGGACAGGAAAGAAGGAAGGGAGGATGATTTCTTGACTACGGTGGAACTGGGAAGCTACTTTAGGCAAATAAGCCGGGTCCGTTTTGAGGACGATTCGATCTGGAAAAATCCTAAGGAAGGGAGGATCCACGGACAGAGCCCGAAGATCGCTAACACGATGGGCAGAAGTGAGAGCGACTAAGAGGCAGGTTTTGAGGGACAGTAATTTCACAGATGCCGAGGCGAGCGGCTCAAAGGGTGGAAGGGTCAGGGCATCCAGAACCAGAGTGAGATCCCAGGGGGGTGGGCAGGCGAGACGGAGCGGTTGACCGCGGTCACATGCCTTGATGAAACGCATGACCCACCTATTACCTGCAATATTGGAATTGTAAAGGGCGCCCAGGGCAGACACATGAACTTTGAGAGTACTGACTGATAGACCCATATCCCGTCCAGACTGGAGAAACTCCAGAATAGAGGGGATCGGGACCACAGAGGGTGAGGAATCAGGGAAGGAGGCAAGGAACTGCTTCCATACTCGACCATACTGACGGGTGGTTACCGGCTTCCTACTCCGCAGTAGGGTATCCACAAGGCGACTGGAAAACCCACGGGAGACTAGTAACGCCCTTTCAAATTCCATGCCGTCAAGTGGAGTCCCTTGACGCGTGGATGAAGGAAAGGACCCTGTGAGAGGAGGTCTGGTCGAGAGGGGAGAACCCAGGGGTCCGTTACTGACATATGTCTCAGGAGGGAGAACCAGGGACGCCTGGGCCAGAAGGGAGCGATAAGGAGAATGCGAGCTTGATCTTCCCTGATCTTCCGAAGGACTGTAGGAAGGAGAATCATGGGAGGGAAGGCATAAGCAAGGCTGTACCGCCAAGGAACCTGAAGGGCATCCAGGACCGTCGGCTGATCTGCCCTGTTCAGGGAGCCAAATTGTTTCAACTGCCTGTTGTCTTTGGTAGCAAACAAGTCTATAACCGGCAGGCCCCAGCACTGCATGATTTGAGCAAAAACCTCCCGATGTAAGACCCATTCGCCCTGACGGAGAGTGTGACGGCTGAGGAAATCCGCTTTGACATTGTCCACCCCCCGGATGTGTACCGCAGAGAGGGACAAGAGATGGGTTTCGGCGAGCTCCAATAGGTGAACCGCCGTGGACATGAGGGAAGAGGACCTCGTCCCCCCCTGGCGGTTGATGTATGCGACCACCATCCGATTGTCCGTACAGAGCCGTACATGGGTGCCCCTGAGGAGGGGAAGAAAGGACATCAGGGCTTGACTGACTGCCATGAGTTCTTTCCGGTTGGAGGACGCCGTTGACTCTTGAGCGGACCAAAGACCTTGGGCCATAGAGTCCCCCAGGTGAGCCTCCCACCCCCAGGGGCTGGCATCCGTTGTGAGGAGACTGGTGGAATGCACATTCCATTCCTTCCCCTTGGTTAAGTTCGCCTCCAGCAGCCACCAGGTCAGGGAAGCACGGGCAGTGTCTGTCAAGGTCAGAGGATGATCGAGGGACCCTTGATGGGATCTTGTAGCCGCCAGGACCTCCCACTGTAGCTGTCTGGAGTGAAGCTGGGCCCACTGGACAGCGGGGATACAGGAAGTCAGGGACCCCAACAGAGACATAGCGGACCGGAGAGAGAGTGACCTGTGGCTCTGTGCGCGCCGTACAATCCTCTGGATTTTGGCCACTTTGTCCGACGGAAGAAAACAACGCTGTTGGCGGGAATCCAGGTGCATGCCTAGGAAAGACTGAAAGGTGGAGGGCGTGAGTCTAGATTTTTGTAGATTCAAAAGCCACCCGAGACAGCCCAGGGTCGACATAGCATGATGGAGGCGGAGGGAACATTGTGCTGCCGTGCTACCCACAACCAGTAGGTCATCCAAATAAGGGACGATGAAAGTCTGGTGTTCGCGAAGGTGAGCAGTGACCTCAGCCATGACTTTAGTGAAAATCCATGGGGCGAGGGAAACACCGAAGGGCATGGCCGTGAATTGGAAGTGGTGAACGGAGTCGTTAATGGAGAGTGCTACCCGGAGGTACTGCTGATAACGTGGGTGGATCGGGACGTGGAAATACGCATCTTGTAGATCAAGGACTGCCATGTAACAATTGGGGTAGAGCAATTTTATAGTGATCAGGAGGGATTCCATTTTAAACGGCCGGTATTTCAGAAAGAGATTAAGCTTCTTTAGATTAATTATAGTCCTAAATGACCCATCGGGTTTTGGTACTAAGAAAAGGGGGGAGTAGAACCCTTGGCCCCTCTGATGTAACGGGACCGGCGCAAGAACCTGCTTGTCCACGAGAGTGAGGACTGCTGACACCAGTGCGTGATGTTGAGCTGCCGACCTCCTAGTGGGTGTAAGACAAAAAAATCGAGGAGGGAGGGATGTGAATTCCAGCCTGAGACCATGTGAGAGCAAATCCAGGATAAAGGAGCTGGAAGTGATGGTTGTCCAAACGTCCGCAAAAAAACGGAGCCTGCCTCCCACCGGAAAAACCTCATCATTGTTTGGGGAACTTCCGACGGAAGGAAGGGTTGCCAAACAGGGCTCCCTTGGACCCAGAAGCGGGGTTGTCAGATCTGTCCTTGCGGTCGGGCCGGGTGGGCTGGAAACGACGTTTGCGATACGGGGGCTTAGAGGGAGGAGTAAATGCATTAGGGAACCCCTTTTTACCATCACCAGCCTTGGTGAGTATGTCATCCAGCTGAGGACCAAAGAGGAACTCACCCTCACAGGGAAGTGCACACAGTCTCGATTTTGAGGATGTGTCACCTTTCCACGACTTCAGCCAGAGAGCTCTCCGGGCTGCATTAGAAGACCCTGCCGCTCGGGCCGCCAGGCTGACAGAGTCAGCAGAAGCATCTGCCAGGTAATTAGCCGCGTCTTTGAGTAAGGGGAGCGAGGAAACAATCTTATCTCTGGAGGTGCCCGACTTAAGCTGCTTGTCTAAGTGATCCAGCCAGACCGAAAGAGACCGGGCAGTACATGTCGCAGAAATGGCGGGCTTCAGTGCCCCTGCAGAGGCTTCCCAGGTCTTTCGCAGGAAGGCATCGGATTTACGGTCCAGAGGATCTCGCAGGAATCCCATATCCTCGAAAGGCAGCGCCGACTTTTTGGAGGATTTTGCCACGGCCACATCCACCTTTGGGACTTTGCACCATTAAGATAAGTCCGCGTCATCAAAGGGGTATCGCCGTTTCGAAGAAGATGGGAGAAACCCGCGATGATCCTGTTTCTGCCATTCCTTGCGAACAAGGGTTTTAAGAGCCTCATTAACAGGGAAAGACTTCCGCTTCTTCTGAGCGAGACCAGCAAATAGAGTATGATCAGCCGATTTGGGGGTTTTCTCTTCTGCAACTCCCATAGTTAATCGGACGGCCTTCACCAAGCCATCCATCCCATCCAATGAAAAACATGCTTTTCCAGCCTCGTCAGAAGAAGACGAGGAAGAGGCTGAAGAAGAATCACCATGGCTTTCATCCGAGTCAGAAGACGGGGGAGAATCATGCTGGCGGTGAGTTTTCTTGTGCTTCTTAGACCCTTGAAGGGACTGAAGAGAAGCCTGAATCTTTGAACGGATTAGGTCCCGGAGATCCGGAGGGGGGACAGTAGAAGCCGGAACCTCCCCCCGTATAGCTTGGATGCAAGGCCCACAAAGTCTTTGTTTGTAGTCTTTAGGGAGGGGACAAGCACACAGGGGGCATTCTTTATTATTAGCCTTAGCGGTGCACTTCCTAGGGGCCTGGAACAGAACCGGAAGGGAACATCAGTATAGGGGGACATTCACGAAGTTCACTCACCCATACCAGAAAAAGAACGGATACTGGCTTTGGAGGTGGAGACGAAGGCTCTTAGAGGATGCAGAGTCAATACGGTCCTCCTTCCTCTTACGACCCGTGGAACTCCTGGAGTCGCTGGAGTCCTTGCGTCCAGCATCCCTGGACGGAGAAGGGTCCCAGGATGGGGAGGTGTGTGGACTTCCCATCATGGAAAGGAACGGAGCACATTGCCAGGAGCTCCACTCTCCATTAAAAGGGAAGCCCACTTTAGTGCACCCCCATGTTCACCCCGCCCCCCTCCAAGCGCTCCTGCATTTCCGGGTCACCACTGTAGCAACGAGCGCCGACGCGGCAGGCCCCGGACACGCCCTCCCCCGCGCGTACACGCCGCGTGACCCTGAGGCTGCAAAGCACGTGGCGCAGAGGGAGCGCCGGACCCACCGCACACAGCAACTCACCGCCCAGCAGCGTTTCTTCGCGTCAGGAGGGAGGGATCCACGAGCGTTCTCCATGCCGTCCGTTCCCCCGGAAGTGCTCCCGCGCACTTCCGGGTCCCTGCAGGAGCGCGCGCGCGCTGACACTGCAGGCCTTGGATACGCCCCCCCGCGCACACGTGCCCTGCAACCCGGAAGAAGCAGGCACTTGGCACAGAGAGAGCCTCCGTCCCCACCGCGTACAGCATACTTACCAGCGCGGTCCTGCAGGCGTCATTTCCCAGGTGGACAAGGCCGGACCAAGGGAAAGAGGACGAGGTGCACCGGAGGATAGAGTCCACGAGGGGAGCTCCACCGACCATGCTTCCGGATCCTGAGCTCCGCCGTTCCCCTAGAGACCGCACGGACTCCACTGGACCCAGGTATGGTAGGTTCCGATCCATTCAGGACAGGAAACCAACTGATGAGGGAGGGGGACCGCCCCTTTTTATCTGTAGGTTTCCTGTCCTGAAGGGGGCGGATCCCTCTCTCGTGGGTGCTGTCGTGGCGAAAGGAAAATCTTGTATGCGATTGTGGGAAGAGGAGATAAGAGGGGAGTAGAGAAGGAGATCTTGTGAGGATCTGAGGTTGCGTGCAGGTAGGTACCAGGAGACTAGGTCACACATGTGAGGAGGAGACAGGTTGTGGATGGCTTTGTATGTCATGGTTAGTGGTTTGAACTGGAGTCTTTGGGCAATGCGAAGCCAGTGAAGGGATTGGCAGACTGGCAAGGCCAGGGAATAATGAGGGGACAGGTGGATTAATTGGGCTGCAGAGTTTAGGATGGATTGGAGGGGTGCAAGAGTGCTGTAAGGGAGGCCACAGAGCAGGAGATTGCAGTAGTCAAGGCGGGAGATGATGAGGGCATGCACCAATGTATATGCAGATTCTTGGTTAAGGAAAGCACGAAGCTGGGAGATATTTTTAAGTTGTAGTCGGCAGGAGATTTCTCCATGAAATGCTCAAAGCCCACATAGTTACTATTCCTAAACCAGGGAAGACACCGGACACCTCAGCAAATTTCCGTCCTCTCTCCTCAATACCGATTTTAAGCTATATGCGAAGACTCTTGAATATTCTTCCCATCCTAATCCATAAGGACCAGGTTGGATTCATAAAAAACCGTGTGATGGCACAATGCGCTTTATCAATTTTATCTCCCGGGCGAAGGCTAGCCGGACGCCTTCTTTCCTCCTTGGTTTGGATGAGGAGAAGGCGTTCGACTGGGTCCATTGTGGGTACTTGGACTTGGTCCTCAAGAAGTTTGGGTTTGCTGGCCCAATCCTTTCCACAATTAAGACCCTATATTCCCTCCCCTCAGCGCAGGTGTATACCTCTGCAGTGCTGTCTCCATCTCCAATGGTACCCGCCAGGGGTGTCCTCTCTCGCCTCTCATTTTCACCTTAGTGATGGAGCCCATCACGCAAACCATGAGGTCTTCCTCAGAGTTAACAGGTATACGCATTGGCCCTATAAACCACTGTATAGGTTTCTTTGCAGATGACGTTATCTTTTGTGTTTCCGACCCTGAATACTCCCTCCCCACAATATCAAAAGTCATTAAGGAATTTGGTTATACAAGTTATTACAAAGTTAATGCTTCTAAATCCCTTATTCTAGGTATCAATGTCCCTGAAGGGCTTAAGAAATCATTACAAAAATCTTATCCTTATAGTTGGGTGAATAGTGCTCTCCCATATCTCAGGATTTTCCTATAATCTCAAGTTAAGTTATTGAAACGTTATAATTTTAGATCCTTGAAGCAGGCCATCCAGAAAGATGTTGCAACTGAAAATAAATTCCCCATCTTGTGGGTAGGATGCATATCTATATTGAAAATGATGCTTCTCCCCAAAATAATTTACTACTTTCGTAATCTCCCTATCCTCATTTCCTTGTCAACGTTGAAAACCTTGAAATTTCTCCTAATGTCTTTTATCTGGAACTCTAAAAAGAATAAAGTCTCAAAAAAATACTAATCCTCCCAGATGATCAATGGGTTTTGGGATGCCTCTAAGTTCTACAATATTATAGAACCTCCCTATTGGACCAGTTGAGGAGCTGGTGGTCGGATGACTCTTCCAAACTTTGGGTAGAGATGGAGTCCCACATGGTAGAGTTGCCAAAAATCTCCTTCCTAATGTGTTGTCGAGGATTTCTCAAAACTTCTGACCTACCTCCTACCCTATGATTGATGCGGGTGTATATGTAAGAGGTTCCGCTATGATACAGTGATGCCACTGACAGGACAGATGAGTTTTCCAGAAGCAACGATAAAACAACAAGATTTATTGTTACCAAACTCGCCCCTGTTTGTATGGGGAAGGAAAAAGAACTAATAACATAAGCAGGGAATATCAAACAACTCATACAAGAGAACTAGGTTTCTAATTTCCTTACCAGGAGAACAGCCACATATTATTGGTCTCTGAAACGGGATGTGTTCCCTGGGGCCAATAATGCCACCCCCCTCCCCTAAATAGGTCTGGATTTTACTCAGGGTTAGTTCTAAAAGGGAAGCTGTAATATGTGTCTTTTCTCCAGGTTCACAATCTTAACCCTATTCCCAATCAATAAACTCCCTGGGATCCCAATATTACCAAACTCAGCTGTACAGCTAAGCAGAATTCAACCCAAGTTTACCAACAAGAAAAAACATTAAATAAATGACCATATTCAATTCCCAATTACATGAAATACAAATATTAACAATCTCATTTGATTAACATGCTCTGCGGGAAAATCCAATCCGAGCAGGAGGGTGCCTTGGGAACTTCACCACGGACTGTGGCCTTTCTGAACTTCGCACCGTGGTATCAATAGTCGTTGGGAAGATGAATACAGTTTGTGCCTCACTGACACCGTCCCATAGAGATCAGTTATTTAGGTTGGTCTAAACACCAAGCTAACCCTAGATAAAATTCTCCTTGACCGGTCTAACGAGTTTAAAATAGAACGAACATCATAAGGTACCTCATCCTTGTTTTGGGTATAGAGTGCTTTACCCTTCCACAGGCGCCGTGTCACACTTCACAAACCGGCCGGCTCTTTTCAATGATCTCCTGTTGTTGGTTTTCTTTCTTTTTCCTTGCTGTCCACCAAACAGAAATTGAGGATTATTGTCCCAGACATCACCAGTCACAGGAGCACACACAAAAACACTGCTCCTCCCAGTTTTGTCTCCGTGGCAACCAACCGACTTCTATTCACAAAAAAACTTTACTCGTCCTCAACTTGACTGACAGCGCAATGGTGCAATAAAAGTATTTTATAAATCAAGCAGCAAAATCGCATTTTCACTGCACAGTTCGGCTATTATTTACATCACAGTATTCACAAAATTATTCAAGTATTGTTTTTTTAACACTTCATAAAATTTAGAACAACAGTGAGTGTCGCTGACATCTAGTGGTCAGATGTCATCATTACAGGAGTGCCTTTTGCTCATAGGCAACACCAACACGCATATCTCTATGCACCTTCCTACATATACACATGGGTGAATAAAAGTTTGGGGCACTCGTTAGTCCCTTTTAGAATAAACAAACTCCCGCTAGCTTTGTTTAAATACATCATTCCCTCCATTAACCTGGACGGGTGGATTACAAAGGGAATTGTTAAACTGGGCAATCTATTGAGATCTAACTCCATCTGACCATTTTCAGAAATTTCGCAATCATATGGTATTCATAGTAAAAACTTTTTTTTTTTATGTACTTCCAAATCAGGCATTTTGTTACCTCATTCAACTTACAAGACCAACCTCATAGGTCCCTCTATGATGATTACTTTTTTGAATAATAGGGACTAATCTAAAGGTATATCTAGATACTACGCTGCCCTTCACCCCTCTTATGCTCCTCCCTCCTTCCCTTTTGTTGTAAAGTGAGAAAGGGACTTGGGGCAATCATTTTCTGAATCTGCATGGTCCTTCTCCTTCCAAATCAATAAGAAAGCATCTCAATTCATTAATCACCTGGAAGCTTCTCAATAGGTGGTATTTTACCCCCTACAGACTTAGCAAAATATTTCCCCAATCTTATCCTATATGTTGGAGGTGTCAGGACGAGGTGGGTACTCTTCTCCATGTCTGGAGGTCCTTCACACACATTCGAGACTATTGATGCCAGATCCATGGTCTGATTCAATCCATTCTACATACAGATTTTCCATGGTGTCCTGCCACACCTCTCATCTCTGGATCTTGATAAAATCCTGATGGAGGATGCTGTGATCATTTCACATGTGCATACGATAGGCACCTCTGAGATTGCATCTAATTTGAAATCGGCTAAATCGTTTTCAATGCAGGAAATTATAAGTAAAATCCAAAACAATTGCGTTATGGAACACATGATTGCTAGCCGTAAAGGCAGTCTGACCAAGTCTCAGTGGGCAAAGTGGATTCAGTACTCCAACTACTCCTGTGACTAATTTAGCGTTCTTTCTTTATTGTATCTGGATCGGTTGCTATATTCCATTGTGAGTTGTACTAGTACCTTCTAAATGTTTTTTTTTTCAGTTGTCAGGTTGTAGAAGAAAATAAGCAATTTCATGTGTATTCTTATCATGGTACCTTTTCTTCTTTCTTTTCCCTGGTCTTCACTTTTCTGCCTTTATGCTTTTTTATCCTCTCTTCTCATTCCCTTATCTACTTTTCCCTTTCCCTCTGTTATGGATAAAGTTGTTATTAATGATATTGAAATGGTACTCGTTACGCTTAAGAGTCAAGACAGAATCTACTTCTTGTATTCAACATACAGTAGATACTATGTTATGTCTTGGTATACTTTTTGAAAATCAATAACGTTATAAAAATAATTCCCTCATTCTGAATTTGGCAAGGGTTTCTCCCTTGTGTGAATTATTTGGTGTTTAGCAAGACTTGATATATCTCCAAAATATTTCCCACATTCTGAACATGAAAAACGCTTCGCCCTTGTGTGAGTTCTCTGGTGTCTAACAAGATCTGATCCTCGGGTAAAAAATTTCCCACATTCTGTACATAAAAAAGGCTTCTCCCCTGTGTGAGTTCTCTGGTGTCTAACAAGATCTGATCCTCTCGTAAAACATTTCCCACATTCTGAACATGAATATAGCTTCTCCCCTGTGTGAACTCTCTGGTGTTTAACAAGATGTGATCTTTTGTTAAAACATTTCCCACATTCTGAACATGAATATGGCTTCTCCCCTGTGTGAGTTCTGTGGTGTCTAACAAGATGATATCTATTGTTAAAACATTTCCCACATTCAACACATAAAAAAGGCTTCTCCCCTGTGTGAGTTCTCTGGTGGCTAACAAGATGTGATCTCTTGGTAAAACATTTCCCACATTCTGCACATAAAAAAGGCTTCTCCCCTGTGTGAGTTCTCTGGTGGCTAACAAGATGTGATCTCTTGGTAAAACATTTCCCACATTCTGCACATAAAAAAGGCTTCTCCCCTGTGTGAGTTCTCTGGTGGCTAACAAGATTTGATCTATTGTTAAAACATTTTCCACATTCTGAACATGAATAATGCTTCTCCCCTGTGTGAGTTCTCTGGTGGCTAACAAGATGTGATCTATTGTTAAAACATTTCCCACATTCTGAACATGAATATGGCTTCTCCCCTGTGTGAGTTCTCTGGTGGCTAACAAGATTTGATCTATTGTGAAAACATTTCCCACATTCTGAACATGAATATGGAGTCTTCCCTGTGTGAACTCTCTGGTGTTTAACAAGATGTGATCTTTTGTTAAAGTATTTCCCACATTCTGCACATAAAAAAGACTTCTCCCCTGTGTGAGTTCTGTGGTGTCTAACAAGATGATATCTATTGTTAAAACATTTCCCACATTCTGAACATGAATATGGCTTCTCCCCTGTGTGAGTTCTCTGGTGGCTAACAAGATGTGATCTATTGTTAAAACATTTCCCACATTCTGAACATGAATATGGCTTCTCCCCTGTGTGAGTTCTCTGGTGGCTAACAAGATGTGATCTATTGTTAAAACATTTCCCACATTCTGAACATGAATATGGCTTCTCCCCTGTGTGAGTTCTCTGGTGGCTAACAAGATTTGATCTATTGTTAAAACATTTCCCACATTCTGAACATGAAAAGGGTGTCTCCCCTGTGTGTGTTTGCTGGTAATTAACAGATTCTGAAGAAAATCTTTTCTCCCCTGTGTGAATTTTTTTCTGGATTTTTTGATATTCTGAAGTTAAAAATGGATTCTTAACTGTATGAACACTCCGATTTTTAAAGCCTCTTTTGTGACTTTTAATTTTGTTAATAGTCTGTGATGAATCAGAAGGTAGGACTTGTTTAAAAGAAGCAGATGATAGATCTTTGCTGTGAAGGGATGATGGTATATCTGGAATGATGGCATTCACTTCAGTTATATTTTGTGTGATATCAAGGTCATCTGATTTAAACATTGAATACGTCAGTTGTGCCTCTAATCTCCTGATACAATCATCTGCCAAAAAATATAAGAATAAAAATTATTTTTAATAATATATATATTTAAAAATAAAATTTATAAAATAGCATGTAACACCATCAACAGCATCCCCTTACTATCCTGCCCCCTTTCCCATCAGTGGCTTCTATGTCCCCAGTCCATATTGCCATATCCCAGGGCCTGCGTACACCACACAGGTCTCCTGGGAGAGCGCAAGCATGTATTCTTAAAGGGTCAGCATGCCATAACCTGGAAGAGCATCTTAGGCTATGGCTGAGAGGCACTAGATATTTAAGGCACCCTCCCCCTATGGGAGGTGCCTGAGCAATGGGGTCTATCCTTTGAGACACTTGGCTAGTTGTTAGATCCCATTTCGTTTGCTGAGTCTTATGCTTGTCTCTGTATCCTAGTATCTGCTGTGCCATCTGTACCTGCTGCATCTATCTATAGCACCTGTGCCTACTGTACCTTCTGTATCTTCCAGTAGACCATGATGTTCAACCCTCTTTGTTCATTTTCCCTCCCATATATTGGAATAATAAGCCATCAAAAAAAGTGTTTTGTAGGCCAAAATTATACCAAACTGCTAGTTTGTCAGTGAAGAAATGGAGAGTTTCCACAATGGTTGTAGCTCAAAGACTCTTGATTATGAAGCGATATGGCTTCCTAATCCAATCCAACAAAATTCCAAAGCCAAATGTCCTCAATGCTTCTCAGCCTTGCAATGTACCCAAACACTGTTACTATCCACATGTTTGGCATTGCAAAAACACACACAAAAAATTACGGTTTCTGTATCTCGTGTATCTTTTTTTTTTAGATAAATGCAAAACAAAACAACCTCACATTACAGCTAAGATAAAGAAGAATATGCCACAGAAAAATAATTCAGAAACACTGGAATCAGATTAAGCATTACAAAGGTGTTATCATGTAAAGTGACAGATGTCAGATTGGAGAAATGGGGCCTGGATAGGAGCAGAAAACTGTCTGCAGTGGAAATCCATGAAATAAGAGAGCCTTTGGTACTAACTACTATAGAGGAAACTGTGACTATAGACAATAACACATCTACTAAAATGACCGCCCTACACCCCGAAAGCCTTCACAGTCAGTGATTTAGTAACTAAAGGTGACACATCTGGAGTAATTACAGTATGTGGCTCGGGGGCTCTCGGCAATCCAAACTATTGTAGGGGCCAATATTTTCTCACATGAGTTTCTAGAAGAAATATTAGACATTTATTTTCTGCCTCTCGGACTCCACAATGGACGGCTCCAGAACAAGTTCTTATATAATGGATGTGACGACATGGACTCTCATGGGTTAAAGTACAGACTTTGCAGACCTCAGCCAGCTTCCTAAATCCGGTGCTATTTCTTTCTTGGTGGGTGCCCGCCGAAAGCGGGGTGCTGCTGGATTGGAGTAAGTGGCTCTGGAAGCTCTGAGGCAAGGACATTCTAATCCCTGGTGAGACCCTGTTACATTTTTGTGTTTTGCTGGTTATGCGTAATGTGCCGTTAATATTTTGGGGATCCAATAAAGTCTAATTATTGTGGTTCCCTCACCCTGTGTTGTCTGAGTAGTGTTCCGCCCACGGTTAAGGAGGTCGTGCGTTCAGTTGGGATGAGCCCTGAGCAACGCTGTCTTTCTAAAGGCGGTTGGCTCAGTGTATCTCCACAATTGGTGGCAGCAGTGGGATACTACTCAGCCTGGTTTACCCAGGAGAGCTGCAGAGGACTGGTGTTCGCGGACACCGTCCAGGGCTCAACAACCAGGGAGGCACATAAGCATACCCAGCAGGCCATAGGGGAGGCATTCAGGTTTCAGATGCTGCCATGTCCAACCCCACCAGCTCAGCCATGGGACAAGGACCAGAGAGGAGTTACGACCACAGCAGTAAATGGATGCTACAGGATCTGTGCCAGAGGCGAAAGATTATCTACTGGAACGCTGAGACTCGGTCGGACTTGATCCAGAAATTAGTCCGTTGGGATGCCCAGAATGATGCAGAGGATGATGAGGATCCTGCCGATAGTGACCCAGAGGATTTAAACTATGTGCCACATCATGGATCTAGTGACAATCGGGAATCAACTTTGTCCAAAATGGCCCAAGCCACAGCGTTGTTGGATGTGTTTGGGCCTAGATCCTCAAGAGAAGAGAGGGCTTGGGTTCTGGAATATGTTTATGGGATTCCAGCTGCTGTACTGCTAGCACCAGCCGCTCGAGAAGGATGGTCCCGCTACCCAGCAGAAGCTGCACCGAAACAAAGGTCTACAAACAGGGCCTGTGACTTGCCCAATCTATGGCGCTGTTATACATGTGGGCACCATGGACATATCGATAAAGATTGTCTCCAAATCAGAGGCCGCATGCTTGGAGCCCATCTGCCAGCTCAGCCAGTCAAGAGCCAGGGACTACGAGACACTGGTTCCTCCATTACCCTGGTAAGCCCAGTTATTGTTTCCCCAGAAGACCCTTTACCAGATTCCCAATTATCCATCTCCCTGGCTGAGGGCCAGTGCTCAGACATCCCTCTGGCATGTGTGCAGTTGGACCTAAGGACCGACCAGGGAGAGGTCGAGGTGGAGCTTGTGGATAGCCTCCC
This sequence comes from Anomaloglossus baeobatrachus, assembly GCF_048569485.1. Classification (NCBI taxonomy): domain Eukaryota; kingdom Metazoa; phylum Chordata; class Amphibia; order Anura; family Aromobatidae; genus Anomaloglossus; species Anomaloglossus baeobatrachus. Next base: position 48,223 of record NW_027445291.1, read on the forward strand.
ACCTGGTATTTTGGGGACCAACCAGGAAGTGATCAAAGTGGGGATTGTGAACAGCCTCTCCATACCGGTCATTGTGGAGACTGACCAGAGCAAGGCTGATGTGGAGCTTATGAACAGCATCCCCACCCGTTATTTTGGGAACTAACCAGGAAGCGATCGATGTGGGACTTGTGAACAGTCTCCCTATACCTGCCATTGTGGAGGCTGACCAGAGCAAGGCTGATGTGGAGCTTATGGACACCGTCCCCACACCAGTTACTTTGGGGTCTGACCAGGAAGAGGTCCATATGGAGTTTATGGACAGCCTCCCCACACCTGTTGTTTCGGGGACTAGCCAGGATGAAGTTGAAGTGGGGTTCATAGATGGCCCCACCAAGCCTGTTGTTTCGGATACCACTCAGAGGGAAGTGAAAGTGGGGCTTGGGGATTACCTGCTCACACCAGTCATTTTGGAGAAGGACCTAGGACAAGGACTATCCAGTCAGTTTGAAGCAGCCATCACCCACTTCCAAGCCAAGCAGGACCCTGATGTGGATCTTTAACATCTTTTCCAAGGATAATTCACATTCCCAGTCTCCAGTATCCACTTCTGAGCCAAGAACCGTGAGTAAGCCTAACCACACTGTGGCTATTGACTGGGGGAAGATTGATAGTAGAAAATGTATGCAAGCCCAACTCATGGACCCCATCTTAGTGCTTGTCCGCAATATGGCTGCTCAACTTGGGGGAGGTAATCAGGGGGAGGTGTATAGATGCGAGCCTCTGATGCTGACCTCACCATTAAAAAGGACAATGCCGTCAAGAGGAGAAGGATGATCGGAAGCCTATCATGTCTGGCTAATATTAAGAAGGGGGAGGAATGTGACGACATGGATTCTCATGGGTTAAAGTTTCTTAACATTCAGCCAGACGTATTGTTCTTTGGTGTATTAACTCATGTTTGCTTAGCTATTGTTTCTCCAGACCCTTCCAGTAATCATTGTAATGTAGTTGTGTATTGCTAATGTAATTACCTTAGTAGCCATTGTCTAGTCGGTGACTTGCCGACTCCATGTAGATATACTGAGTCTTTCTATGCACATCATTTAAATGAACATTATCCATGCAGCTTGAAATTAATCTAATGGGAGAAGCAATCTTGTCCAACCAATCCGATGAGGACGCAGTGTATCCTAAGGGAAGGTTATGGCTATAAAAGGGATTTCTTTAAGTCATCATGTGGTTGTTGTTGATGGATGCTGATGGATCCAGTCTAAGCTCTTAGGAGCTGGCTAGAGGATCAGGATACCTTGTGGCTTCAATCTAGGGACTCCGGTTCCGATTGGAGACCATATCCACAGTCTAGGGATTTCGACTCCGGCTGCCAGGATTATATCATCAAACCAAGGACTACTTAAGGAACTAACGCAGGTTGGGACAATTTGGTCACCTGGCTACAGACTTTGCAGACCTCAGCCAGCTTCCTAAATCCGGTGCTATTTCTTTCTCGGTGGGTGCCCGCCGAAAGCGGGGTGCTGCTGGATTGGAGTAAGTGGCCCTGGAAGCTCTGAGGCAAGGACATTCTAATCCCTGGTGAGCCAGCGGAAGGGTGAGACCCTGTTGCCTGTTACATTTTTGTGTTTTGCTGGTTATGTGTTATGTGCCGTTAATTGTTTGGGGATCCAATAAAGTCTAATTATTGTGGTTCCCTCACCCTGTGTTGTCTGAGTAGTGTTCCGCCCACGGTTAAGGAGGTCGGCGTTCAGTTGGGATGAGCCCTGAGCCACGCTGTCTTTCTAGAAGGCGGCTGCTTCAGTGGACAAGAGCACCCACTGAGCCCCGTGTCTCCACAATGGACATTTGTAGAATTCAGAGAAAATATCTTTCAGGCTCTTGAAGGTAAAAATATCAGAACTTTATGTGTTTATTATTTTCCCTTTTTTTTCTAATTACATTTTGGAAATAATGTGGGTGGGCTGCCCGGCCTCCATGTACCTACTGTGGGATAAGTCTAACCTCCCTCATATGTTAGTTACCTTGTGCCAAACTTTGGATATAAATGCCCCTATCAGCACATTCATCAGAAGGGAGAGAAGGAAGATCCATCAATAAGAGGCCGAGATTCTAGGAAGATGGATTCATTGCTCTGAGTGGAGTGGAAGAAACCATAAGAATCTTGAAGTTATGATACTTATTAATGAAGAATAAAGATAAAATAAATGATGTTACAAAGCAAGCTTTCCAGACTACTTAGGTCTCTTCATTAGAGTTGAGCCACCCCCTCTGGAGTTTGAGTTCGGTTCGGTTCGACGAACCCCATTGAAAACAATGGCAGACAAACACATAAAAACACATTATACATATACACATACAGTGAATAAACATTGGCATTACACTTACAGGTCCCAGCAATGCGTCCTGCACTCTATCTCCCGCCGCTTTTCCTTCCGATAAATCGCTGCGTCCTCCCAGTAACCAGCACTGATGATAGGACCTTCTGTGACATCATAGCAATAGCATGTGACCAATCACGTGTCTATTATCTCATTGGCTACAGACTGGTCACATGGCTAAACGTCATGCTAGGTCCTGTCAGTACATCTCTCCAGTACGCGGTGATCAATCCAGCATCTCCGTGTACTGGCGAAATGCTCTGGCACATGGTCGGCTTCCCCGTTCCTGCATATGGGCGCTCTTTACAGAGTCAGCCCACATGCAGGGACTGGCTGCCATAGTCGGTAAATAGCGGCACAGGGGAATCACGTGATCGGAGATTGCCGTTGCTATAGTAACGGTGGCAGCGGTGACGTCACCGCTTACAGCCCGCAGCCTCTGCTCACTCACTGAGTGATTAGATTGCAAGGAGCAGCAGCGTTCTTCCTCCCATGCTGTTCTGTCTGATGTAGCAGAGCTGCATGGGTTGAAGGAGAAAGAAGACAGAAGACCATGGATCGTGGAGGGATGAGAGAGAGTAATAAACATGGAGTCTCTAAGTGTGTCTGTGTATTTATTTCTATTTAAGTATTTTTTTCTCTGTGTGGTGTCTTTTTTTTAACCCTTTATTGGAGATTCTTAATGGTCGGGTCAAACTTGCCTTACATTAAGAATCTCTGGCTGAATACTAGCTAGTAAAACAAAGCTAGTATTGACCCATTATTACCCAGCAAGCCACCCGGCTTCAGGGCTGCTGGAAGAGTTGGATACAGCGCCAGATGATGGCGCTTCTATGAAAGCGCCATTTTCTGGGGCGGCTGCGGACTGCAATTCGCAGCAGAGGGGCCCAGAAAGCTCGGGCCAACCTGTGCTGAAGATTCCAATCCCCAGCTGCCTAGTTGTACCTGGCTGGACACAAAAATGGGGCGAAGGACATGTCGATTTTTTTTTTTTAATTATTTCATGAAGTTTATGAAATAATTAAAAAGAGAGCTTCCCTATTTTTTAGTTCCCAGCCGGGAACAATAGGCAGCTAGGGGTTGGGGGCCGTAACTGCCTACTGTACCTGGCTAGCATACAAAATTATGGCAAAGCCCGCGTAATTTTTTTGGTGGGCAAAAAACTCCTGCTTACAGTCCTGGATGGAGTATGCCTAGTCTTGTAGTTCTGTAGCTGCTGTCTGCTCTCCTGCATACACTAGTGACTGGAGCATGCTGAGCCTTGTAGTTCTGCAGCTGCTGTGTGCTCTCCTCCATACAGACAGGCAGCAGACAGCAGCTGCAGAACTACAAGGCTCAGCATACTTCATCCAGGACTGTATGCAGGAGTTTTTTTGCCCCCCCCAAAAAAATTACGTGGGCTTCACCATGTTTTTGTATGCTAGCCAGGTACAGCAGGCTGCCCCCAACCCCCAGCTGCCTATTTGTACCCGGCTGAGAACCACAAATATAGGGAACCCCTTTTTTTTTTTAATTATTTCATGAATTTCATGAAATAATTAAATAAAAAAAAATGACATGGGCTTCGCCCAATTTTTGTGTCCAGCCAGGTACAACTAGGCAGCTGGTAATTGGAATCCGCAGGTCAGGGTGCCCAAGCTTTCTGGGCACCCCTTCTGCGAATTGTGGTCCGCAGCCGCCCCAGAAAATGGCGCTTTCATAGAAGCGCCATCTTCTGGCGCTGTATCCAACTCTTCCAGCTGCCCTGGTGACGGGTGGCTTGCTGGGTAATAATGGGGTTAGGGCTAGCTGTATATTATCAACTGGCCCTAAGCGGGAAATTCATGGTGTCATGCCAATATTAGACATGGCCACCATAAACTTCTAGTACAGATAGAAAAAAAAAAAAACACAACACAAAACACACAGAAAAATATTTTAAATTAGAAATAAAACACAACACCATTAGTGACTCCATCTTTATTGAAATAAATAATCCCCCTCCGCAGTAATCCTGGGTCAAGGGTCCCGTGCCGTCCAATATCATCTGATCAGTTTTCTGGAAGGCAAAGCGATCAGATGATGTGTCAGGTTCAAGGGCCTGAATCACATGATACAGCAGCTGATTGTATAACAGCCTTTTATACAATCAGTTGATGCATCAGTGCAAAAAAACCAAAACAAAACATCAGCTGATAGTTTAACCGGCCGGGCGGAAAAAAGCCGGCCTCACCGCTCGACTTATAGTGTCAGCTGATTCCGTCAGGAAAGAAAGAGAAAGAGAAAAGAGAGAGAGAAGAGAGAGAGGCAGAGCTGGGCCGATTCCCCTTATGGCTCAGTATACACAAGAGGGCGCTATCGCACCAGGCGCACATACAGAACAGCAACCCCAGCTCCTACCATCACAAATCCCTGCTGAGCCAGAGCCCAGAGAAAGCCAGGAACCCCGGCAGCCAGTCCAGCCAAAGTCAGCAACACACCCTGACAAAAGCCCAAATAAAAGAGATCTCAGAGAGCTGCAAGATGCAATACATAGAGGACTGGAAGAGTGAATTAGAGAACTCACCATCTACCGGTCACTACAGAGGGACTACACTCTGGCCTCATATCTGGAAAGGTTACGCCACCCCAAAGATAGGCAGACCCTAAGCTTGTACAGACTGAGTGCCCACTGCCTAGAGGTGAAACCAGGGCGGCACCGAAAGACATACAAGCCGCGGGAGAACAGACTGTGCCAGCACTGCCAGCAGGGGGCTCTGGAGGACAAGGTGCACTTCCTGCTGCACTGTGACAAATACTCAGCAGTGAGGGCCTCCCACTTCCAGAAACTTACCACTCATACCCCGGACTTTTCATCCATGGACAAGGAGATGAAACGCTGCATCATACTGGGGAAGAGGAATCAATGGTGGAGATCGCCGCCCAATATGTCATCACATGTCATAAGCTGAGGAGAGCGGAGAGCGGAGAGCGGGAGAGCGGAGAGCGGAGAGGAGAGGGGAGAGGAGAGGGGAGAGGAGAGGGGAGAGGAGAGGGAGAGGGGAGAGGAGAGGGGAGAGGAGAGGGGAGAGGAGAGGGGAGAGGAGAGGGGAGAGGAGAGGGGAGAGGAGAGGAGAGAGGAGAGGGGAGAGGAGAGGGGAGAGGAGAGGGGAGAGGAGAGGGGAGAGGAGAGGGGAGAGGAGAGGGGAGAGGAGAGGGGAGAGGAGAGGGGAGAGGAGAGGGGAGAGGAGAGGGGAGAGGAGAGGGGAGAGGAGAGGGGAGAGGAGAGGGGAGAGGAGAGGGGAGAGGAGAGGGGAGAGGAGAGGGGAGAGGAGAGGGGAGAGGAGAGGGGAGAGGAGAGGAGAGGGAGGGGAGAGGAGAGGGGAGAGGAGAGGGGAGAGGAGAGGAGAGAGGGAGAGAGGGAGAGGGAGGGAGAGGAGGAGAGGGGAGAGGAGAGGGGAGGAGGAGAGGGGAGAGGAGAGGGGAGAGGAGAGGGGAGAGGAGAGGGGAGAGGAGAGGGGAGAGGAGAGGGGAGAGGAGAGGGGAGAGGAGAGGGGAGAGGAGAGGGAGAGGAGAGGGGAGAGGAGAGGGGAGAGGAGAGGGGAGAGGAGAGGGGAGAGGAGAGGGGAGAGGAGAGGGAGAGGAGAGGGAGGTGAGGGGAGAGGAGAGGGGAGAGGAGAGGGGAGAGGAGAGGGAGAGGAGAGGGGAGAGGAGAGGGGAGAGAGAGGGAGAGGAGAGGGGAGAGGAGAGGGGAGAGGAGAGGGAGAGAGAGGGGAGAGAGAGGGGAGAGAGAGGGGAGAGAGAGGGGAGAGAGAGGGGAGAGAGAGGGAGAGAGAGGGGAGAGAGAGGGGAGAGAGAGGGGAGAGAGAGGGGAGAGAGAGGGGAGAGAGAGGGGAGAGGAGAGGGGAGAGAGAGGGGAGAGGAGAGGGGAGAGAGAGGGAGAGAGAGGGGAGAGAGAGGGGAGAGAGAGGGGAGAGAGAGGGGAGAGAGAGGGGAGAGGAGGGAGAGAGAGTGGGAGAGAGAGGGGAGAGAGAGGGGAGAGAGAGGGAGAGAGAGGGGAAGAGAGGGGAGAGAGAGGGAGAGAGAGGGAGAGAGGGAGAGAGGGGAGAGAGGGGAGAGAGGGGAGAGAGGGGAGAGAGGGGAGAGAGGGGAGGGAGAGAGGGGAGAGAGGGGAGAGGGAGAGAGGGGAGAGAGGGGGAGAGGGGAGAAGGGGAGAGAGGGGAGAGAGGGGAGAGAGTGGGGAGAGAGGGGAGAGGAGAGGAGGAGAGAGAGAAGAGAGAGAGGAGGAGAGAGGAGAGAGAGGAGAGAGAGGAGAGAGAGGAGAGAGAGGAGAGAGGGAGAGAGAGGAGAGAGAGGAGAGAGAGGAGAGAGAGGAGAGAGAGGAGAGAGAGGAGAGAGAGGAGGAGGAGAGAGAGGAGAGAGGGAGAGAGGGAGAGAGAGGAGAGAGAGGGAGAGAGAGGAGAGAGAGGAGAGAGGAGTGAGGAGAGAGAGAGAGGAGAGAGAGAGGAGAGAGGAGAGAGAGAGGGAGAGAGAGAGAGAGGAGAGAGAGAGAGTGTGCTGCAATAAAAGACAAGAATCAAAAACTGCTAAAATCTAAGAAGGCCGCGGGCAGTGACGGCATCCTGCCAGAGATGAATCAAATACAGTTCCCCAGATATTCAAGCGCACTGGCTAACCTATTCACCCACTCCTGAGTGCTGGCTACTTCCCTCAAAGCTGGAATCAAGGTCTCATAAACGCCCATCTACAAGGATGGAGACCGATATGACCCAGCAAACTACAGAGGGTATCTGTGTCAACAGCATCTGGGAAAACTGTTTAAACAGCATCATTAATAAAAGGATTATCGCCTTCCTCACCAGGGTGACGTCCTCAGCAGAAGCCAAGCTGGGTTCATGCCAAACCACCGCACCACGGACCACATTACACCCTGCAAAGCCTCATCAAGACCCACGTCCACGACAAAAAACAGGGGGAAAATATTGGCAATGTTTCGGGACTTCAAAAAGGCCTTTGACTCAGTGTGGCATCCAGGCCTGTTCCTGAAACTCCTGGAGAGCGAATAGGTGGCAGGGACCTACGACGTGATCAAGAGCTCATACACTGAGAACCGGTGCAGCGTGAAGGTGAACGGAAAGAGGACGCTTTCTTCCCGACAGGGCCGTGGGGTCAGACAGGGCTGCAGCCTGAGTCCAACTCTCTATTCAACATCTATATAAATGGACTAGCAACAGCTCTAGAGTACTCCCCCACTCCAGGCCTCAGTCTGCATGACCGAGAGGGTGAAGTTCCTGCTGTACGCAGATGACCTCCTGCTACTCTCCCCAACTGAAAGAGGCCTCCAAGATAGCCTGGCAGTACTGGAAACATTCAGCACCACATGGGCGCTTCCCATCAACCAAAAGAAGACCAAAGTCATGTGTTCAGAAGAGGAACCAGAAACAAAATAAACACTCCCTCCTTCACATTAAATGGCTCCACGGCGGAGAACACCAGCAGCTACATCTACCTCGGTCTGGAGCTAAGCAATAACGGGAGCCTCAAGCAAGCAGCAGAAGCCCTGAAAGGAAAAGCATGCAGAACCTTCTATGCCATCAGAAGACAACTGTACCACCTCAAACCACCTGTGAGAGTCTGGCTCAGATATTTGACAGCGTCATCACCCCTATACTGCTATATGGCAGCGAGGTATGGGGCCCAGTGACCTAACCAGACCACACAAAGTGGATTCCAGCCCTACCGAAGTCTTCCACATGAGTTCTGTAAATATCTCCTCCAAGTCCATCGCAGCACCTCAAACATAGCCTGTAGGGCAGAGCTGGGCCGATTCCCTTATGGTTCACTATACACAAGAGGGCGCTATCACACCAGGCACACACACAGAACAGCAACCCCAGCTCCTACCATCATAAAGCCCTGCTGAGCCGGAGCCAGAGCAAGCCAGGAACCCCGGCAGCCAGTCCAGCCAAAGTCAGCAACACCCCCTGACAAAAGCCCAAATAAAAGAGATCTCAGAGAGCTGCAAGATGCAATCCATAGAGGACTGGAAGAGTGAATTAGAGAACTCCAGAAACTCACCATCTACCGGTCACTGCGGAGGGACTACACTCTGGCCCATATCTGGAAAGGCTACGCCACCCAAAGACAGGCAGACCCTGAGCTCTGTACAGACTGAGTGCCCACAGCCTAGAGGTGGAAAAAGGGCGGCACCGACAGACATACAAGCCGCGAGAGAACAGACTGTGCCAGCACTGCCAGCAGGGGGCTCTGGAGGACGAGACGCATTTCCTACTGCAACTGTGACAAATACTCATCAGTGAGGGGCTCCCACTTCCAGAAATTTACCACCCATAGCCCGGGCTTTCCATCCATGGATGAGGACATGAAACTCCGCTTCCTACTGGGGGAAGAGGAATCAATGGTGGAGATCGCCGGCCCAATTAT
>NW_027445292.1:0-56744 GCF_048569485.1 Anomaloglossus baeobatrachus
TCTAATAAAATTTGTTATTTTAATTGGCTATTTGCTTTGTATTTTGGTTATTTCAATTGTTTTTGTGCAGGTAGCCTGGGCTATCTTCCCTTCTACTTTTCCATGGTTGAGATAAATTGATATACTTGTATATGTTCCCTTGTGTTTTGGCAATTTTGGTTATTTTTAAAGCCTCCAAATAGTATAATGACCCCCACACAGCCCTCCGCACAGTATGATGGACACAACACAAATTTTCACACTTGCTTGCATAAAGTGCAATGGCCCTCCATAAAAAAGAGAATTTTGTTTACTTACCGTAAATTCTTTTTCTTATAGTTCCGACATGGGAGACCCAAACCATGGGTGTATAGCTTCTGCCTCCGGAGGACACACAAAGTACTACACTCAAACGTGTAGCTCCTCCCTCCGGGCTATATACACCCCCTGGATGACAATCTACCCAGTTCAGTGCAAAAGCTGAAGGAGGACATCCACCCATAAGTAGAGATAGAGTAAAACTCGGAATAACCGTAACTCTGACTACTAACAACAGCCGGTGAAACACACGGAACAAAAAAACTGCCAACAGGCAACAGGGAGGGTGCTGGGTCTCCCATGTCGGAACTATAAGAAAAAGAATTTACGGTAAGTAAACAAAATTCTCTTTTTCTTTATCGTTCCTTATGGGAGACCCAAACCATGGGACGTTCCAAAGCAGTCCATGGGTGGGAATAAACCAAACTGAGAAGTAGGCAAAACCTAACTTCACAAATGGGCGACAGCCGCCTGAAGAATGCGTCTGCCCAAGCTCGCATCTGCCGAAGCATGAGCATGCACCTGGTAGTGCTTCGAAAAAGTGTGCAGACTGGACCACGTGGCAGCCTGACAAACCTGCTGAGCCGTAGCCTGGTGCCTGAAAGCCCAGGAGGCACCGCCAGCTCTGGTCGAGTGCGCCTTAATCCCTGGCGGGAGAGGCACCTGAGAACACTGGTAGGCATCGGTGATAGCCGACCTGATCCAACGAGCTAGGGTCGGTTTAGAAGCAGCGAGACCTTTGCGCTGACCAGTGGTTAGCACAAAAAGTGAGGTGCACCGCCTAAAAACGGCGGTGCGTGACACATAGATTCGGAGCGCCCGCACCAAATCCAAGGTATGCAACGCCTTTTCAAAGCGATGCACAGGGGCCAGACAAAGAGAAGGCAATGAAATGTCCTGGTTAAGGTGGAAAGGAGACACCACCTTAGGGAGAAAGTCCGGAGACGGACGAAGAACCACCTTGTCTTGGTGAAACACCAAAAAGGGGGATTCCGAAGAGAGCGCAGCCAAATCAGAAACTCTCCTGAGAGAAGTTATGGCTACTAGAAAAACAACTTTCTGTGAAAGTCGAAACAAGGGAACCTCCCTGAGAGGCTCAAAGGGGGGTTTCTGTAAGGCCGTGAGGACCAGATTAAGGTCCCAGGGATCCAAGGGCCGCCGGTAAGGAGGAATGATGTGAGATGCGCCCTGCATGAAGGTGCGCACCTGAGCCAGTCGGGCGATACGCCGCTGGAACAATACCGACAGAGCCGACACCTGTCCCTTGAGGGAATTGAGGGACAGTCCTAGCTGTAGACCGGACTGTAGAAAAGACAGGATGGTCGGCAAGGAGAACGGCCAAGGAGCATGGTCGGAAGAGCGACACCAGGACAGGAAAATCCTCCAAGTCCTGTGGTAAATCTTGGCCGAGGAAGACTTCCGAGCCTGAGTCATGGTGGAGATGACCTCAGAGGGAATGCCTGACGCCGTCAGGATCCAGGACTCAAGAGCCACGCCGTCAATCTGAGAGCCGCAGAATTCTGGCGGAAGAACGGACCTTGAGAGAGAAGGTCTGGGCGGTCCGGGAGATGCCACGGCACCTCTACGGACAGACGGAGCAGGTCTGGGTACCAGGCTCGCCTGGGCCAGTCCGGAGCAATGAGTATGACTCGCCAGCCCTCCATTCTGATCTTGCGCAGAACCCTGGGCAAGAGCGCTAGAGGGGGAAACACATAGGCCAGACGGAACTGAGACCAATCTTGAACCAGTGCGTCTGCTGCGAAGGCCTGAGGATCGTGGGAGCGAGCCACGTAAACCGGAACCTTGTTGTTGTGCCGGGATGCCATTAGGTCCACTTACGGAGTGCCCCACTTGCGGCAGATTGATCTGAACACTGACGGATGCAGGGCCCACTCGCCGCTGTCCACGGTTTGACGGCTGAGGTAATCGGCCTCCCAGTTTTCCACGCCTGGGATGTGGACTGCAGACATGGTGGACTTGGAGTCCTCCGTCCACTGGAGGATTCGTTGAACCTCCAATATCGCCAGACGGCTGTGAGTCCCGCCCTGGTGATTGATGTAGGCAACCGCTGTCGCGTTGTCCGACTGAACTCGAATGTGCTTGCCCGCCAACAGGTGGTGAAAGGCTAGGAGAGCTAGAAACACAGCTCTGATCTCCAGCACATTGATCGAGAGGGCTGATTCGGACGGAGTCCAAGTGCCCTGTGCTCGGTGATGGAGAAATACTGCTCCCCAACCGGAGAGGCTGGCATCCGTGGTGAGGATCACCCAGGACGGAGTCAGGAAGGAGCGTCCCTGAGACAGAGAGAGGGGCCGAAGCCACCACTGAAGGGAGCTCCTGGTCTGTGACGACAGAGCCACCTGCCTGTGCAAGGAAGAGATCCGCTTGTCCCAACAGCGGAGAATGTCCAGCTGCAGGGGACGCAGATGGAACTGAGCAAAGGGAACCGCTTCCATGGACGCCACCATCTGACCCAGCACCTGCATGAGGTGTCTGATGGAATGACGGCGGTGCCTCAGCAGAGAGCGCACCGCCAGACGAAGGGACTGCTGTTTGACTAAGGGCAACTTGACAAGTGCCGGCAGAGTCTCGAATTGCATCCCTAGGTACAAAAGCACCTGGGTCGGGGTCAGAGTGGACTTGGGCAGGTTGACAAGCCACCCGAACTGAACTAGCGTGGCGAGAGTGAGAGAGACACTCCGCTGGCAGTCTGCACTGGATGAGGCCTTGACTAGAAGGTCGTCCAGGTAAGGAATCACTGCCAACCCCTGGAGGTGCAGGACCGCAACCACTGCTGCCATGACCTTGGTGAATACTCGAGGGGCCGTGGCTAAGCCGAAGGGGAGAGCCACGAATTGGAAATGTTCCTCTCCGATCGCAAAGCGTAGCCAACGCTGGTGTGAAACCGCAATAGGCACATGCAGATAGGCATCTCTGATGTCGATGGATGCCAGAAAATCTCCTTGGGTCATTGAGGCAATGACCGATCTCAGAGATTCCATGCGAAAGTGCCGCACCTGAACATGCTTGTTGAGAAGCTTGAGATCCAGGATGGGCCGGAAGGAACCGTCCTTTTTGGGGACTAGAAAGAGGTTTGAGTAGAAACCGCTGAACCGTTCCCGGGCGGGAACCGGAACAATTACACCGTTGGCCTGCAGGGATGCCACGGCCTGAGAGAAGGCGGCGGCTTTGGAGCAGGGGGGGGTGGACAGAAAAAATCTGTTTGGCGGGCTGGAAGAAAATTCTATCCTGTAGCCGTGGGAGATGATATCCCGCACCCACTGATCGGAGACGTGTTGCAACCACACGTCGCCAAAGTGGGAGAGCCTGCCACCGACTAAGGACGTTGCTGGCGCGGCCAGATAGTCACGAGGAGGCTGCCTTAGTGGCAGCGGCTCCTCCGGTCTTTTGAGGACGCGGCTTTGCGCGCCAGTTGGATTTACGATCCTTGACTGCGGTAGTGGACGAGGCCGAGGGCTTAGAGGACGACCAGTTAGAGGAACGAAAGGAACGAAACCTCGATTGGTTCCTGCCCTGGACAGGTTTCTTGGCTTTAGCTTGTGGCAAGGAAGTACTCTTCCCGCCAGTAGCTTCCTTAATTATATCATCCAGATGTTCCCCAAACAGCCGGGACCCAGCAAAAGGGAGACTCGCAAGGTACTTCTTAGAGGAAGCGTCTGCTTTCCACTCTCGAAGCCACAAGATCCTGCGGATCGCGAGGGAGTTAGCGGAGGCCACCGCAGTGCGGTGAGAAGCCTCCAGGATGGCAGACATGGCATAGGATGCAAAAGCCGAAGCTTGAGAAGTTAAGGCATCCGTCTCAGGAACAGAGTCCCTGGAGAGGGAATGAATCTCCGCCAGAGAGGCAGAGACTGCCTTAAGAGCCCACACTGCCGCAAAAGACGGGGAGAACGAGGCTCCTGCCGCCTCATATACAGACTTGGCCAGAAGGTCAACCTGGCGGTCAGTGGGATCCTTAAGAGAAGTGCCATCAGCCACAGCTACGACTGTGCGGGCTGAGATTCTGGACACCGGAGGGTCTACCTTTGGGGACTGGGCCCAGTCCTTAACCACCTCCGGTGGAAAAGGAAAACGGTCATCTGAACTACGCTTCGGAAAACGTTTGTCAGGACAGGCCCTGGGCTTGTTAACAGTGGTCTGAAAGCTGGAGTGGTTAAAAAACATACTCCTAGGTTTCTTAGGAGAGGTAAACTGGTGTACCTCTATCAGAGAGGGTTGTTCCTCTGACTCTTGTGGGTTGAGGTTCAGTACGGAGTTAATGGACGCAATCAAGTCACTAACATCCGCATCACCCTCAGACAAGTCAATGGGGTACATAGAGGCAGCGTCTGAGCCCACAGTAAACGAATCCTCCTCGCCCTGCACCTCGGCTTGTGAATCAGAGCCGTGGGACGAGGAAGGAGAAGGTTCCCTGCGTCTCCGTTTAGGGGGACGGGGTCCTAGGACATGCTCTGAGGGCTCTGCAGAGCTCGGAGCCGCAGAGACACCCTGAGAAGGGGGCTGATGCATGGACAGCAGTGTCCGGGACAGCTGCCCCATGGAGTCGGCAAAAGACTGGGAAATAGCTTGTGAAAAGGAAGCTACCCAAGCCGGGGGTTCAGCCACCGGGGCCGGAGCAGCCAGAGGGACCCCTGAGGCGGCTCCAGGCTGAGACACAAACATGTTAGCACAGGCATCACAATGTGGGTATGTGCTTGGCTCTGGCAGAATGAGCTTACACGCAGTGCATATAGCGTACATGTTTGCAGCCTTGCTCCTAGTGACAGACATGCTGCTGATGGTGGAAGCTCTGCAGCCAGAATACACTCCTGTAGAAAGCCTGAGAGTGTAATAAAAGTCCACAACCAGAGGTTGTGGCTTACCAGCCCGTGCTCTCTGTGTGCCCTCCGGATTCCACCGCTCCCCTGTGAAGCGTCAGCCTTCTAACAGTATGCAGCTGCAGCATCCAGCGCCTTCCAGTGTAGGAACGCTGAGAAAATGGCGCTGGGAGAAGAGGGGGGGCGTGTATAAGCCCCAAGAGCGGGAAAAAACGGAGGGCAGAGAGATACAGGAAGAAATACAGGGGAGGGAACATCTCCCCAGAGAGGAGTGCCCTCCCCTCTGCTGGTCGGGCGGTGGGCGGCGCTGTATGCAAAACATGCAGAGAAGCCGAAAACGAAACTAGGCCCAAACAGAAGCCGGGGCCTAGATTTTAAAAAGCGGCCGACGAGCAGGCACCTTCGGCGCGGTTCTCAGGGGAAACCCCCAGAACCGTCCGGAATTAACAGTAACGCTAAAGCACATACTGTCCCCCAAATAAAAGAACCCGGGACCCCTGAAAAAACGTCTCAATACTTAGCTCTTGAGACGCAGGGCCATGTCCCTGAATGGGGGTAACGCTCCTTCCAGCAGGGACCAGACAGGGCTGCGGATGGAGACCGGCCTTCTGCGAGCAGAGAGGACCGTGGAGGCTCCCACTTCAAACAGAGCCTCGACAGAGGGTGTGAAGGAGCGCGGCATGTGAAGGCTCCAGCCTTATAAAGTCAACCTTAACAGCACCCGACAGAGTGGGGTGTGAAGGGACATGCCGGGAGTCCAGACTGGACCCGCTTTTCTTCCAAATCTTTAAAAATAAAAATAAAAAAATATCAGAGAATGCAAGTGTGTGATCCTCCTGAAACACAAAGCATTGAACTGGGTAGATTGTCATCCAGGGGGTGTATATAGCCCGGAGGGAGGAGCTACACGTTTGAGTGTAGTACTTTGTGTGTCCTCCGGAGGCAGAAGCTATACACCCATGGTTTGGGTCTCCCATAAGGAACGATAAAGAAATACAAAGGCTCCCTCATAGCTACCCAAATACTATAATGGCCCCCACATAGCCTTCCATATAGTATAATGGGTCTCACGTAACCCTTTATATATTAGAATGCACCCCATAGTCCTCCATGTATTATAATACACTCCCCATAGACCTCCATATATTATAATGCACCTCCCATAGTCCCCTATGTATTTTAATTCATCCCATAGTCCTTCTTGTATAATTCACCCCATAATCCTCAATATATTATAATTCACCCCACAGTCCTCCATGTATTATAATCACCCCATAGTCCTCTATATATTATGCTGCACCCCATAGTCCTTCATGTATTATTGTATAATGCACTCCCCATAGTCCTCCAGATATTATAATGTAGCCAACAAAGAGGATTTTAAACAGTGATTTCAGATACATAATATATCACTAGATAGTGTACATTATTAAATCAATCTAGTAATATCAAGGACTATATATGGGCAAAAATCGCATAACCACATTTAGAAAGAAAGAAAGAGAAAAAGCGATCAGGGAGCCCAATTATACAAAGAACAATCAATTTCATCAAAAATAGATTTTTATTGAGAATAAATATTGAATATTAATTATCTATCAAATACACAAGTGCTTGTTTGGACAACTCTATATGCATCAACAATATACATGTAATGGAACCGTATCATGAAAAATATATAAATATATATTCTAGAATGGATAAAATTATCATACATAAGTCAAAGATATATAATCCTTGAAGCTATAGAATATAAATTGAAACAAATATATATAGTAACAGAAATATCTGTAGATCAACAGGGATCACTTTTGCTGCACCAAGGTGTACTGAAACTCTAGTGCTTCAAGTAATATCAAACCCAGAATCGCTGGACATAGGAATGTAGCAGATATCGTTACAGACCACCAGGGGTCACTCTTGCTACACCACAGTCATATCTACCCTACTATTCACAATTACCCAATATTGGTTAAGTCAGTTAGGGATATGCCCATATAAACCCATAATGGTGAATTACCAATCAGAATTGTAAATACAGGATTGTTACTACATACATATATATACCTAAATGAACGGTTACCGTTGGAAGCGTGTGACACCCAACACGTGTTTCGGTTTCTTCATCAGGGGGCATGCCTGATCGACCGGAAAGGAGGTTTAAATACAGCCCACCTCCAATCACCGCACATCACCATTAGTGACGCATGCGCTGTCATGGCAACTCACCGACGCGAGGTCGGCCGCCGCGTCACAGATCATCTGACCCAGGGCAACACGTGACCCGAGTACAGAGGAGCCGTGGAGACACAGCGAGCCGAACAAGCGCCGATAACCTATGACAGCCGCGCGTTCAGGTGTGGGGCAAAATTAGAATTTATATCATGAATGCAAATTTAGGATTTAAATAGAGAGATTTTTGACCACATAATAAGTGTACTATTCATTACAGAATCTAAATATATGTGAAAGATAGTGAATGAATAAATCAATCCATGATTATACTTCTATTCCCTGGAAATTGCAAACACAATATTTGTCAAGAGATACAAGTAAATCTATGTAGCCAGACAGCAATAAATAAAGTATAAATCATTATGCCTATGTTAACGTTCAAATACCCCTATACAGGATACATATCATAAATATTAGGTTAGAACGGACAGAACATGTGTAAATGATGTTATTATAAATATTAAAACTTGTATATATTACATAAGAGGGTACATCTCCCACAATACATAGTATTGGGGATAATCAAGTAGTCCCCCATCACACATATTGACAGACCCAGTTCTGCTTAGCATTCTCTAAGTATCCAAATGAACTTGCTGCTTGATCACATCTTACAATGATACCAATGTGTACAATGGTCCTATGTGTCTTGCTTTTGGGTATTATATCATTATCCAACGAACGAATTCCCTCTTCTTTATTTATTGCTGTCTGGCTACATAGATTTACTTGTATCTCTTGACAAATAATGTGTTTGCAAAAATCTCTCTATTTAAATCCTAAATTTGCATTCATGATATAAATTCTAATTTTGCCCCACACCTGAACGCGCGGCTGTCATAGGTTATCGGCGCTTGTTCAGCTCGCTGTGTCTCCACGGCTCCTCTGTACTTGAGTCACATGTTTCCCTGGGTCAGATGATCTGTGACGCGGCGGACGACCTCGCGTCGATGAGTTGCAATGATGGTGCGCGCGTCACTAATGGTAATGTGCGGTGATTGGAGGTGGGCTGTATTTAAACCTCTCCGGTCGATTGGGCACGCCCCCTGACGAAGAAACCGAAACACGTGTCGGGTGTCACACTTTTCTAACAGTAACCGTTTATTTGGGTATATGTATGTAGTAACAATCCTGTATTTACAATTCTGATTGGTAATTCACCATTATGGGTTTATATGGGCATATCCCTAACTGACTTAATAACCAATATTGGGTAATTGTGAATAGTAGGGTAGATATGACTGTGGTGTAGCAAGAGTGACCCCTGGTGGTCTGTAACGATATCTGCTACATTCCTATGTCCAGCGATTCTGGGTTTGATATTACTTGAAGCACTAGAGTTGCAGTACACCTTGGTGCAGCAAAAGTGATCCCTGTTGATCTACAGATATTTCTGTTACTATATATATTTGTTTCAATTTATATTCTATAGCTTCAAGGATTATATATCTTTGACTTATGTATGATAATTTTATCCATTCTAGAATATATATTTTTCATGATACGGTTCCGTTACATGTATATTGTTGATGCATATAGAGTTGTCAAACAAGCACTTGTGTATTTGATAGATAATTAATATTCAATATTTATTCTCAATAAAAATCTATTTTTGATGAAATTGATTGTTCTTTGTATAATTGGGCTCCCTGATCGCTTTTTCTCTTTCTTTCTATAATGCAGCGAAATAGCCCAGCATGTATTATAATGCAGCCCCCAGTCTTCCATGTTTTATAATGCACCCCCATAGTCCATGTATAAGGTAGCCCCCATAGTCCTCCATATATTATAATGCAGCCCCCATAGTCCGCCATATACTTTAATCCCACCCTATAACCCTCCATGTATTGCTGTATAATGTGTCGCGGGCAAGAGACAGATCACAACCGGCGGGCCGCACTCGGATCCGGGTGGTGGCTGTGGCTCGAGTGGCAGCCGGATCCGGGGCTCGCGCAGCCGTCTGTCACTCACGATTGAAAAGGGAATATTTACAGGGGAGTTGTCTGTGACGCCACCCGTGGGTTGCGGTGAAGGTTGGTGATACCGCCGCTGCCTTGTATGTGAGTGCCCGGGACTGATGGAGCGGGGCAGCAAGGTGGAATCCCCTCCACGGGTAGGGGAGGTGTAGTCCCGGGGCCCAGAGTATTGTGAGGGTTTTCAGGGAGCAGGAAACTCACAGTTCGGTTGTCGTGGTGCTGCATGAGCTGCTGATGATTTGGACAGTCAGTAACCACACACAGTCTGTATTGTAAACCAAATTGCCAATGGCCGGTCACCTTTGGTGGGTGTCTTCGGGTCCCACACCCAGATATACAACCAGGGGCCCTTCCTTCCAAACTCTCTGTCTGTCTCTTTCTTGCCTGGACTAGTCCGCTTGAGCGGCCTCCGGACCGGATCCCCTTTCTCGGCACCGGCGGGCTACAACCCTGTCCCGGTCGGCCTCAGGTTCCCTGCGACTGGATCTCCGTCGCCTGTGGCCCTCACTGCCACCTAGTCCGGTAGTCCAGGGCTCCAACCCCAACTACCACCTTCTCCAGGGAGCTGCAACTCCTTCCTGTCAGCTCTTCACTGATTACAGCACAAACTGAAACTTAACTCCTCTCTGCACTTCCTAAGCTCCTCTCGCCCCCTCCCATTTTCCTGGGGAGGGGGTGAGTAGGGTCTGATTGGCTGGTGTACTGTATATCTGTGTGGGGACTGTGTTGGTGTCAAGGTGGATTAACTCTTTTGTGACTACCTGGTTTTGCCAGGGCGTCACATAATGCACGCCCCATAGTCCTCCATATATTATTATACACCCCCATAATCCTTCATGTATTATAATTCCCACATAGTCCTCTATGCATTACTGTATAATACACTCCCCATAGTCCTTTATATATTATAATGCAGCCCCCATAGTCGTTCATATTGTATTACACAGCCACCTTACCTTTCAATGCACCCCACAGTCCATGAATAAGGTATCCACCATAGTCCTTCATATTGTATTATGAAGCCCACATAATGTTTAATGCACCCCCATAGACCTCTGGTAATCGTGCACTCACTGATTAAAGAAAAAAATAAACAAGTACTCACCTCTCCTCATTCCCCACTGCTCCGATCAGAGTCCTGCGCTCTGCATGTCTCAGCACAGCGGCGCGCAGTAGTGATATTACCGCGCTCTGCTGAACTGAGATGTTGATCATAGGCACAGGGAGAAAATGATGAAGGAGGGAAAGGACCGCTCCACTCCCTCTCTCATCATGGTTTTGTGCGATAATGGGCAATGACCCCCACAAGCGAGGGGGGCCCGATGCTGCCTCTAGCACCAGCTCCCCTGACTCATAGGCCCCATATAGGCCGCATGGTCTGCCTACATTGGCGGTACACCACTGGTGCAAAGTGAAGAAAAAAAGGAGCGCCATATTTCAGTTCAGATTTAGTTTGAGTGTTTTGCAGGTGCCATGTCACATTGGCAGAGCCCTATACGCCTTTTCACTGGGAGTCAAGTTAGAGCCCATCTTCCGCAGCATGAGTAAGACCCGCACCTTCTGCTGAACATACATCTCGTCCGGACTCTTCCCGGGGGCCCTCTCACGGATCATACCCCCTGTCCTGCACCCTCTTTAATGAAGGGGCTTCCAGGTGCAGTCAGTAGGATGGTATGGAGGGGACGCCTTTTCGGAGCGGCTCTTCCATCCAGCCAGCGCCTGGCTCCTCCTCCTCGGCCACTCGGTGCGCGGCTCCGGCCTGTACGCGGCAGTGTCTGGCGGCTTCTCTCCTCCACAGCCTGGGAGTCACCAGCAGCGACAATCTCCATACTTTTTATATTTGGGGTCTGTTAACCATTTATTGTGGAAGATTCTAAGGTATATTGAATTTTTGCTATATATTTGCATAGGTAGTATTCATTAATATTTAGCATTCAGGTTTTTTCAATTTATTTGGTTAAAATTGGTGTGAATTGTATTTGATCATTTATGAAATATTTAGGAGGACTTTGACTTATTATAGGCAGGTCATATATGGAAGCTGAGCTGCATGTTACTTTACGCTGAGGAAAAAAGCACAGTGAGCATGGGACTGCTATAATTTCCATCCACTGTGTTTGTAGTGCACAGTGCAGCATTTTGGATGCACCGAATATACGATGCCTCCAAAACGCAGCTATTCCTGATCATGGGCACGTACATTTACATGTAATCCCTGGTGTAAGCGCTCAGCGTAGAGATCAGGATAAACATGAGCTGCGCCTTTGAGAGGAAGAATGAACAAACCAATAGCAGTTGAAATTGGTTTTATTTATTTTATTCCTCTGCTCAGAAGGATTACAGCGATCTCAAATTTATATACCGTATTTTTCGTTTTATAAGACGCACCAGAATATAAGGCGCACCCCAAATTTGGAGAAAAAAAAAGGTGAAAAAAAAATTGGGGTCCATTATATAATCTGGTGGTGTCTTACCAGGGAGAGGGGGCAGCAGCGGAGCGGGAGTCACAGAAGGCAGGGGCGGTACTGGAGTACTGTGATGCTGACAATGGTACAGAGGGAGGCCCAGAAACTCACTGCGGTCTCTGCTCTGTGCGGGGCCGGTGATACCGCTCTGCTCTGTGCAGGGGGGCATTCTGAAGATGTCGGCAGTCCACGGTGAGGGCTTCAAATAATGGCAGCGAGAGTCGGCGCATGCGCAGATGACAGCTTGAGCTGAGAGCTCCATCTGCGCAGGCGCTGACTCTAGGTGCAATTATTTGAATCCCTGACCACGAACATCTACAGAATGACCGCCTGCTGCACAGAGCACCCGCGCGCCGAGCAGACCAGAGCAGCCGCGCGCCGAGCAGACCAGAGCATCCGCTCTCCGAGCCGAGCAGACCAGAGCAGCCGCGCACCGAGCCGAGCAGACCAGAGCAGCCACGCACCGTGCAGAACAGAGCAGCTGTGTACAGAGCAGAGCAGCCGCGCGCCGAGCAGACCAGAGCAGCCACGCGCCGAGCAGACCAGAGCAGCCGCGCGCCGAGCCTAGCAGACCAGAGCAGCCGCATGCCGAGCAGAACAGAGCAGCCACGCGCCGAGCCGAACAGAGTGGCGCCGCCTGATGCACACAACAGAGCCGTACTGACCAGGACCGGCAGCTACATTCGGATTTTAAGATGCACCCCTCATTTTCCTCCCAAATTTTTGAGAGGAAAAGTGCGTCTTATAATCCGAAAAATACAGTAGTTATTTTAGGTTTGGCTACTATCACATTACTGAATTGTGAAAATTATAGTTTTTTAGTTTTCTGCCAAGAGTCATGTGAAGGCTTGTTTTTTGCGAGAGGAGTTGGAATTTTTATTGCTACCATTTTGGGCTACATAATATTTTTTGATCGCTTTCTATGCCACTTTTTGTGAGGCAGAATCAAGAAGAAACAGCAATAAAGGAATTGGGTTTTTTTACGCTGTTCACAGTGCAGTTAAAGCGATAAGACAACTTTATTTTTCGAGTGAGTGCAATTACAGTGATACCACATTTATATAGTTTTTTTTTTGTTATGTTTTGTCGCTTTAACACCATAAAAATAAAAACTATTTGATAGAAAAAGAAAAACAGTTTTTGCATTGCTGTATTCTGAGAGCTATAGCTTTTTTTGGCGGCTGGAGCTGTATGTGACTTTTCAATCACGTTTTATACCACTTTTTTGTCAGCTGTATAATGAAAAGACAGTTTTGCTATGCTTTTTAATATTTTTTTTTTACGGGGTTCACTGAAGGAGTTAACTAGTGTGACAGTTTTATAGAGCAGGTTGTTAGGGATTCCGCAGTACCAAATATATTTGTGTAAAAAAAAAAATATATGATAATTAGTTACCAGTAACTGGATTTTCCAGACCATGACAGCACCATATGTGAGAGAGTGTATGCGCAACAGGAAACATTTCTGAATATCAAAGTAGTGGCCCTTTATCGGGCTCCTTTACCCACCGGACTGACGTTTGCGGTGATAACTACCGGCTCTTCAGCGTTCCCAGGAACCCTTTTCCCCAGATTCAGTTTGTCCCGTCACCAATCCAGTGATCTTAGGACTTTTTGTGATAGCTGGAACGTGTGTTCTAAGTCCAGCTCTGAATGGAGAAAACCTGTCCCTGAATGCTTCTTGTGTGGAACTGAGGCCACTAGATCGCGGGTATCATAGACGTTAGGGACCCTAATAAAGACATTGCTAGTCTTAGTAACATTTCTGACCACCTTTGAGCTGATAGCATTTTCTGTTTTATTTTTAATATTTTTTCCAGTGAGAGAAAGCAATACTGCCCCACTGAGTCCAAACTGATGCCCAAAAATAACTGAATCTGAGCAGGGTCTTTCCTTGACTTTGCCTCACTTATCAACCATCCTAGTTCTGAGAGGACTGAGGACTGACGGCTGCTGAACAATCCCTTTCTGACCTACCCACAACCAAAAATTTGTCAAGGTATGGGACTATTAAAATGTCTCTTTTTTTTTTTTTTTTTTTTTTAAATAGGATGCCATCTCCACCACAATTTTGGTGAATACTCTTGGAGCTATTGAAATGTTAAATGGGAAGCACTGGTATTGAAGTGAGTCAATTTCACCTCGATTCTCACTGCCAGCCTCATATTTTTGGAGGTCTTTGTGGATCAGGACATAGTAGTATGCGTCCGTCAGGTCTATTAATGCCATCTAACAAAAGTAGTCCCACTGCTGACTTGAGGGTCTCCATCATAAATCTTTCCACTTCCATGTAGTAATTCAGAGATCTTAGATTGAAGATGGTCATGAAGGACTCATCGGGTGTTTTTTATTAGAAATAGGTTGAAGTAAAACCCGGTTCCCATTTCTAACTCCGGCACCCTGATCAATACCTTTTTCCCTAATAATGAAAGGACTTCCTACTCTAGAACCCTCTGATTTTTGGGGCTACTCGGGAAGTTATTACTCATTGAGGCGGGAGGGAAGAAAAAGTTAGCCTTAGACCAAGGGATATGGTTTTTAACATCCAAACAGAGCAGAGGCAGGAACATCAGCCCACTGGGGATAAACTTGCTTCAGTCTTCCTCCCACCAGAGACCTGGTGTCATTGCCCCTTGGGAAATCCCTTATAGGAGGGTCTGTTGAACAAAAAACCCTTGTTTTGGACCTTATCTCTTCCCCAAGGGCACCCCCTAATATTGCTCTCCTTTTGGCCCTACCTTCCTCCCTGAGGTCTGAAAGGAATCTCTGAACCTGTATCCAGAGGGGGAACACACACGTTTCTTGTCTCCTGCCTTCTCTAGGATGTCGTCTTGGGCTGATCCAAACAGAGTCTCCTTGGCATGGTACTGCGCATACTTTCACTTTGGACTGAAAATCAGCATTCCAGTTCTTTAGCCATAACACACGCCTACTGGAGTTGGAAAGGGTACAAGCACAAGCGGCTAACCTTACCCCATCTACCGAGGCATCGGACCTTACCTCATCTAACGAGGCATCGGCCAAGAAGTTTGCTGTAAGCTCTCCCTGGGGTGTGATGGCGAATGCGGCTCTGCTTTCTGAATCGTGAAGTGTCCGCAGTGTCACTGCTCCAGATGCCGCACATAGAGACAGACCCTGGCCAGGACCCAAAACCTTCTCAGCAACCCCTGGAACTGGCAGGCCAATTGGGGCCCAGGGAACCTCCTAGTTCATGCGATGTCAGGCATGGGGGAAGGGAACCGCCTCATGTGACCAGTGCAGCCCCTGTGACACCTGGATCCCCAGGACCTCCTGGCCCGCCGAGAGCCAATCCTCAGGAGAAGTTTTCCCAAATAAACTCCGGTATCCTCTTCCAGGAACAGGAAACCACACTGGGGATTTGGAGAGGTGCCGCCCCTTTTATTTTTAGAAAGGTTTCCTGTTCCTGGGGTTGGATACACTCTCTCATGTTTGGTGCTGTCATGGGAAGGAAAAAATACAAAAAACTATATATTGGGAGAAAAAAAAATGTTGATTTGTTTTTATTTCTGTTTTTGTTTTATTATATATATTTTAACTTTTTTTTTTACTTTTTACTTTCACTGCTCTGATCGCAGATGCACTGTATTGCAATGACAGATCATTGCTGTACACTGCAGGTATCACCGCTGCACTGTGAGAAGCTTCAGGGATTATGCTGCAGGCATGATCACTGAGGTTTTCCATAGTCTGGTCACCCGGAGGTCGTTATGACGATCTCAGGTCACCATGGCGACAATCAGGCCCTCACAATTACATTGCGGGGGCACTCATCAGATGGGAGAGGGAAAACAATCCCTCCCCAAACCCCTAAATGCCACTATATCGTTTGCGGCATTTATGAGTTTAAACAGCCAAGGACGGTGCAGGCACTATCTCTAGCTGTGGGGGGCGGAGCTCGGCTGTTGGAAAACCAGAGTCCCTGGCAATTGCGCCAGGCACAGCTCGTTCACCCCCAGCAATCGCCATGACATACCTATATGTTCTTGGTCAAGAACAACTTCCCTCTCATGATGTATAGTTACATCAATGGTCGTGAAGGAGTTAAACTATTGATTATTCCAACCAATATCGGCAAATTTTACTCTAATGTGTATGGGAGCCTTTAGTATAAAATTAATTCCTCCACCATAGAGGAATGTGTGCTGCAGAGCAGACCATTATGATGATGCAATAAAAGATGCTACAGTAACCGTATAATATGACTATAAATATACTGTGAGGTAATAAGCAGCAAATTTTCCATTTATTAAATCTGCACAGAAAAGTCACTGTATTTTTTACATACCTCTAGTCTCAGGGACTGGAAGTGAGTGGACGTGACCAACCGGAAACAGTGGACGGGAGCAGAGATAGTGGGCATGACCGGCCGGACTTAATAAACAATTTTTAAGTCCACATAGTCATGGAGTTCTATACAATAGAAACAGTGGTATGGGTGATGCAGCCGGGGGGGTAGGGTTGGGGGGGGGCGCGAAGCCCCCCTTGCATAAAGTGGAATACTTGCGACTTAGTTGGTCGGTGTGATGCTCGTCTTGGTGGGCATAGCCTGGCATGCAACCCATGACAAGCTTTCATTAAGCAGGAGGTGGCTTGGCCCCAGAGTCCCACTTCTATTTTGAGAACTCCAAGACTACATGGACTTAAAAAATGTTAGCTAAGTCCGGCGGTCGGTCATGCCCACTATCTCCGCTCCAGCCTACTAATTCTGGCAGGTCACGCCCACTCACTTCTGGTGTCCGATACTCCAAGTCGACTGTATCTTTTACCTAGTATATGCCTTACGTTTATTTGAATTTTTTTTTTACATTTTATCACCTTCTTCATATAGTAATCTTAGCCAACATCTTGTAGTAATGTGCCCATGGTTGCAGTAATGTCACCATCCGTGTCCCCTGTAGTAAGGTGCTCATGCTTGTGGTATTGTGCCCAGTAGTATTCTGCCCATCCTTCTGGTATGTGCTCAGTAGTATAGTACCCTGTAGTATTGTGCCCATCCTTGTGCCCTGTAGTATTGTGCCCAGTAATATTGTGCCCATCCTTGTACCTTGTAGTATTGTGCCCATCCTTGTAGTATTGTGGCCATCCCTGTAGTATTGTGCCCATCCTTGTAGTATTGTGCTCTGTAGTATTGTGCCCATCCTTGTAATTGTACCCTGTAGTATTGTGCCCATCCTTGTAGTATTGTGGCCATCCCTGTAGTATTGTGCTCTGTAGTATTGTAGCCATCCTTGTAGTATTGTGCCCTGTAATATTCAGCTTATCTTTGTAGTATTGTGCTCTGTAGTATTGTGGCCATCCCTGTAGTATTGTGCCCTGTAATATTCAGCTTATCTTTGTAGTATTGTGCTCTGTAGTATTGTGGCCATCCCTGTAGTATTGTGCCCTGTAATATTCAGCTTATCTTTGTAGTATTGTGTTCTGTAGTATTGTGGCCATCCCTGTAGTATTGTGGCCATCCCTGTAGTATTCTGCTCATCCTTGTAGTATTCTGCTCTGTAGTATTGTGGCCATCCCTGTAGTATTCTGCCCATCCTTGTAGTATTGTGCTCTGTAGTATTGTGGCCATCCCTATAGTATTCTGCCCATTGTTTAATAATACGCAAAAAAAATAAAATCTCCTCACCTTTCCTCTGTTCCCTCTTATCAGGCTCCGAGCCCACGATCAGTATTTGCAGAGTTTTGGATGCAGCATGCTTCAGCTGCGTCCAAAACCCTGCTATGTACAGTACAAGCATAGTGGATAGGATTTCTAAAAACCCTATGCCTGCTGTGCGTGTACGGCCAGCAGTGAAAATGGACCTGCGGTGCGGCTTGCAGAGGCCGCAGCATGTAAATTTATGCTGCGGAGTCAGAAGTGTCCTCCCTAGGCAAAACACAGCGAGGAGACCGCAGCGCTCCAAACCCTCATCGCGGGCACAGGCAGCTGTGGTCTCCTAAGGAGGAGACTTGCAGCCCTGCAGGTCAGGACCCGCCACGTCCAGGACGCAGCGGGTCCTGATCTTGAGCACGTACCTTACCTGCTTGTTGCAGCCTGTGATGATCGCGGCCCACAGACCCAGTGACGATCGTGGCTCTATGCTGATGGTCAGCGCTGGCAGGACTTTACTGCATTTGAATCAATTTGTGGTGCCGCGCAGAGGAGCTGTGTCTGGACTATACCAATGGCTGCGGCCTGCCAATCAGATGCAAGGAAGTGACATTGCTGTATGACGTCACCTCCTTGCATGTAATTGCCAGGCAGCAGCAACTGGAATAGAGCTGACAGCTCCTCTGCGCAGCACCGCAAATGGATTCAAATGCAGTAAAGTCCTGCTGGTGCCGACCCCCAGCATAGAGCCGTGATTGTCACGGGATCTGCGGGCCAGCAGCCAAAGGGGCCTCATGTGGCCCGCGTGTTTGAGACCTCTGTTTTAAGGCATTTTTATTACTTTTTGAAAATTCAGAAGTTTACAGACATTTCATTAGTATTTGGTAAAATTGCCCTTAAATTGTATAACTTGGGTCAAAAGTTTTAGATCTCCTACCACAAGCTTCTCACAATAGTTGGTAGGAATGTGGGCCCATTCCTCCTGTGAGAACTGGTGTAACTGAGCCATGTTTGGTTACCTTGCTTACACCGGCCTTTTCAGCTTTGCTCATAAATTTTCAATAGGATTGAGATAATATAGAATATTTATTCACTTATATAGCGCAATTAATTCCATAGTGCTTTACATACATCAGCAATCAGGCCTTTGTGATGGCCGCTCCATAACATTGCCTTTGTTATCCTTAAGCCACTTTGTAACCAGTTTGGCAGTAGCTTCGGGTCATTGTCCATTTGGAAGATCCATTTCCGTCCAAGCTTTAAGTTCCTGGCTGATGTCTTCAGAAGTTGCATCTGTGTTGCCACATAATCTTTCCTCATGATGCCATCTATTTTGTGAAGTGCACCAGTCTCTCCTACAGCAAAACAACCCCCAATATGATGCTGCCACCCCCATGTTTCACAATTGGGATGGTGTTCTTAGGCTTCAAAGCTTTTCCCTTTTTCCTCCAAATGTAGCGATGGTTATTATGGCCAAACAGTTCAATTTTAGTTTCATCTGACCACAGGGCATGTCTCCAAAATGTACTGTTTTTGTTCCTTTGTGCATTTGCAAACATTAATCTGTCTTTCTTATGTTTTTTTTGAGTAATGGCTTTTTCCTGGCAGAGTGGCTTTTCAGCCCATGTTGATACAGTACCGTATTTTTCGGACTATAAGATGCACCGGACCATAAGACGCACCCTGGTTTTAGAGGAGGAAAATAGGAAAATAAAATTTTAAGCAAGAAATGTGGTCATGACACACTGTTATGGGGCGAGGATCTGCTGTTGACACTGTTACGGGGTTAATGTCCCCAAATTCTCTACTAAGGTACCCCAACCTGGTAATGATTAGAGTTGAGCGATGTCCGAGTCGAATGGTTCTCCAATTTCATGTTCGAGTGATTTTGGGGGGGTGTTCGAGTCGTTCGACGAACTCGAACGATTTGCTAAAAGTTCGGCAGTTCGAGTTAGGGGCACTTTGCACACTGCGACATCGCAGGTGCGATGTCGGTGGGGTCAAATTGAAAGTTACGCACATCCAGCATCGCATGCGACATCGCAGTGTGTAAAGCCTAGATGATACGATTAACGAGCGCAAAAGCGTCGTAATCGTATCATCGGTGCAGCGTCGGCGTAATTCATAATTACGCTGATGCGACGGTCCGATGTTGTTCCTCGCTCCTGCGGCAGCACACATCGCTGTGTGTGAAGCCGCAGGAGCGAGGAACATCTCCTACCGGCGTCACCGCGGCTTCCGTAGGATATGCGGAAGGAAGGAGGTGGGCAGGATGTTTACATCCTGCTCATCTCCGCCCCTCCGCTCCGATTGGCCGCCTGCCGTGTGACGTCGCAGTGACGCCGCACGACCCGCCCCCTTAACAAGGAGGCGGGTCGCCGGCCACAGGGACGTCGCACGGCAGGTGAGTGTGTGTGTGAAGCTGGCGTAGCGTTAATTTTCGCTACGCCAGCTATCACCACATATCGCTGCTGCGACGGGGGCGGGGACTATCGCACTCGGCATCGCAGCATCGGCCTGCGATGTCGCAGTGTGCAAAGTGCCCCTTACATTCGAGAACGGTTTGATCACCAAAAGCGTGGCTTTTCACACTAAGTACGTGCGCACGTTGCGTATCTGCATGCGTCCTGCGTCCCCAGCACAATCCATCTTTCCTACTCACCAATCACGGGCGCCTTGTTGCACGGCTGTCACAAATCCCTGGCGGCTTTTCCTCTTTTGAAAATGGCTGCTGCTTCATTATTCAATCAGGTATTCCGTGTCTTCCCCGCCCACCGGCGCCCATGATTGGTTGCAGTCAGACACGCCCCCACGATGAGTGACAGCTGTCTCACTACAACCAATCACATCCGCTGGTGGGCGGGTCTATATCGTGCAGTAAAATAAAGAATTAATTAAAAAAAAAAAAGGCAGTTCCCATCAATTTTGATACCAGCCAGGATAAAGCCACACGGCTGGAGGCTGGTATTGTCAGGATGGAGAGCGCCACGTTATGGGGAGCCCACCACCCTTACAATATCACCAAGCAGCCGCCTGGAATTGCCGCATCCATTAGATGTGACAGTTCCGGGACTCTACCCCGCTGATCCCGAATTGCCCTGGTGCAATCCTGCATACAGTCCTGGATGGAGTATGCTGAGCCTTGTAGTTCTGCAGCTGCTGTCTGCTGTCTGTCTGTATGGAGGAGAGCAAATAGCAGCTGCAGAACTACAAGGCTCAGCATCATCCATCCAGTACTGTATGCTGGAGGGAGAGGCAGGGGGAGCAGAACTACAAGGCTCAGCATGCTCCATTCACTAGTGTATTCAGGAGAGCAGACAGCAGCTGCAGAACGACAAGGCTCAGCATATTCCATCCAGGACTGTATGCAGGAGTTTCTTGCCCCCCCAAAAAGGACATTTTTGTGTACTCACCATAAAATGTCTTTCTTGGAGCCTTTCATTGGGGGACACAGACAGTGGGTTATATGGTGTCTCCAGGGGAGGCTTGACACTAGGTTTAAAAAAGAGTTAGCTCCTCCTCCCACAGCATATAACCCCAGCTAGGCGGGAACTAGCTCAGTTTGGTGTAAAAGCAGTAGGAAAAGGATAACCAAAACCACAAGGGCGGGAGCTGTGTCCCCCAATGAAAGGCTCCAAGAAAGACATTTTACGGTGAGTACACAAAAATGTCCTTTCCTTTCTCGCCTTTTCATTGGGGGACACAGACAGTGGGACGTCCAAAAGCAGTCCCTGGGTGGGAACTGAACTATTAACAGTGTATAGCATCAGACTAATAGCTGACTAACAACTGCAACTGCAGTGAACTCATATCAAAACACTGTCAAGAACTGAGCAGTGGCCACTTATAAATGGGCCACTGCCGCCTGAAGGACTTGTCTTCCAAGAGCAGCATCCGCGGAGGCATGCGTATGCAC
Organism: Anomaloglossus baeobatrachus; assembly: GCF_048569485.1. NCBI lineage: Eukaryota > Metazoa > Chordata > Amphibia > Anura > Aromobatidae > Anomaloglossus > Anomaloglossus baeobatrachus. The sequence goes on from NW_027445292.1 coordinate 21,335, forward strand.
TCTGTAGAATTTTGTGAACGTGTGCACACTGGACCAGGTAGCGGCCTTGCAAAGTTGGGCCGCCGAAGCCTGATGGCGGATAGCCCAGGAGGCACCCACTGCTCGTGTAGAGTGGGCCCACACAGATTGAGAAGGAATGGCACCTCGTGCTTTGTATGCCTCACAGATGGCAGTCCTGATCCATCGAGAAATCGTGGATTTAGACGCCGGGTTGCCCTTTTTGTGTCCTACTGGGAGGACGAAGAGAATGTGTCGCCCGGGGACCAGGGGGTACTCAGATCCGGGCCACGGGGTCACTTCTGTGGGTATCACGGTGGCGTGACCCGGTCTGTGATCCCAGGCTCCACAGTAAAAGGGGATTTGGTAAGGGAGATTGTCCGTGACGCCACCCACGGTTGAGGTGATTGTGGACACCACCGCTGCTCTTTATGGGGATCCCGGGAGCGGTGACAGGGAGCAGCTTAGTTGTTATTTCTCCCCTCCGTGGGTAGGGGGTTGGTTGTCCCGGGGCCCGGTGATGGGGTAAGCAGGGAGCAGGGCGCAGTGCTGCGGTGTGGTGCCCGAGGGCACGGGCGTACTCACAAGTATTCCACACAGAGTCACTGGTAAAATAGGAATTGCCGGTGTCCGCAGCCTTCGGTACGGGGTGTTAGTGTCCCACACACGGTGCAGCAGCTCCTGTTGTTCTACCCCTGCAGCCAGGTGCCTTTCTCTCCACTCTCTTCCTCCTTCTCCTCAGCCGGGAACGGGGAATACACTCCCCTGCAGTGATCCGGGTCACCCAGGTACCGGGGGCCACTACCCTGCCCGGCTACCTCTGGCCCCTTCCTCACTCACAGCCTGTCCCAGCCCTCTCGGAGCACGCTTCACTTTTCAGCCTGGGAGCTACAACTCCATGCTTCTCTTCTCTCTGTCTCTCCAAACACTCTGCTCCAGCCCCTCCCCTCTGCTCTGCTTTTCTCTTACCCTGGGGGCTGTGGTTTGTCCTGCTGCATCGGTGTGGGATCAGATTACCAAGGAGGATTAACTCTTTCTGTGACAACCTGGCTTTGCCAGGGCGTTACAAGGGCATCGGACTTGCGCAACGGCGCTGTTCTGGAAATGTAGGTCCGCAGAGCCCTGACAAGATCGAGAGTGTGAAGGGCTTTTTCAAAGGAGTGGACCGGGGCTGGGCAGAATGACGGCAACACAATGTCCTTGTTCAGGTGGAAAGAGGATACGACCTTCGGAAGGAAGGCGAGGGAAGGCCGAAGGACCACCTTATCATGATGGAATACCAGATAAGGTGAGCGACAGGAAAGAGCTGCCAGTTCGGACACTCGCCTGATAGAGGTAATAGCGACTAAAAAGGCCACTTTCCAAGATAGTCGCTGAAGAGAGATTTCTCTCAGAGGTTCGAAAGGAGGAAGCTGAAGAGCTCCCAGAACCAGATTCAGATCCCAGGGATCTAAGGGGTGGCGATAAGGAGGGACCAAATGCGCTACCCCTTGAAGAAAGGTACGGACCTGAGGGCGAGAAGCCAGCTGCTTCTGGAAAAAAAACGAAAAGGCAGAAACTTGTCCTTTAAGGGTACTGAGAGCAAGACCCGAGTCCAGACCGTCTTGCAGAAAAGCAAGAACAGTAGGGATTGAAAAGGTCAGGGGCGACCAATTATGACGGTCACACCAGGAAAGATAGGTCTTCCAGGTCCTGTGGTAAATGCTGGTGGAGGAAGGCTTCCGAGCATTAAGCATGGTATGAACTACCCTGGAAGAAAGACCCGATTTGGCTAGAATCAGGGACTCAAGCGCCACGCCGTCAAATGCAGCTGTGCTGTATTCTGGTGGAATATTGGACCTTGCGACAGAAGATCCAGGCGGTCGGGAAGACGCCAGGGACTGTCGCTGAGAAGTTGGAGGAGCTCTGGGTACCAGGCTCTCCTGGGCCAGTCCGGGGCCACGAGGATCACCGGGATTCCCTCCGCTTTGATTTTCTTGATTACTCTCGGAATGAGAGGAAACGGAGGGAAGATGTAGGGCAGGCGAAACTGTGACCATGGAAAGACTAGGGCGTTGGAGCCGAGCGCTAGCGGGTCTCTCGACCGAGATATGAAGGGACGTATTTTGGCATTCATTCGAGACGGCATGAGGTCCACATCCGGGAGTCCCCAGCGAAGAGTGATCTGATGGAACACTTCTTCGTGGAGGGACCATTCCCCTGCCGCTAGCCCTTGCCTGCTGAGAAAATCTGCGGCCCAGTTGTCTACCCCTGGGATATGGACGGCTGAAATAATGGGGATGTGCTTCTCTGCCCAAAGAAGAATCCTGGATACCTCCCCCATCGCTGCCTTGCTGCGAGTTCCTCCCTGACGGTTGATGTAATCCACGGCCGTGGCATTGTCTGACTGGATCTGAACAGGGAGGCCCAATAGTAGGGGTTGAAAATTCTGAAGGGCCAAAAATATGTCTCTGATCTCCAGAACATTGATGTGCAGGGAGCGCTCGGAAGGAGACCAGCGTCCGTGAACAGTGTGGTGGAGAAACACCGCCCCCCAGCCTATCAGGCTGGCATCCGTCGTGACTACTTGCCAGTGGACCGGGCGGAAGGACTTCCCTTGAGATAGGGATGAGGCTTGAGTCCACCAGACGAGGGAGCTGAGCGCAACCCGAGATAGGCGGACTGACCGGTCCAGGGAAGCTGGATTCTTGTCCCAGGAGGATAGAAGATGCAGTTGTAGAGGGCGCAGATGGAATTGGGCAAAGGACACGGCTTCTATGACCGCCACCATCTTGCCTAACACTCTCATTCCATTCCGAAGGGATGTGTGACGGCGAGAGCGGAGGGATTGAGCGGCCCGGATCAGGGAAGACTTATTGTCTTCTAGAAGAAAAACCCGGGACTGGGCCGTGTCTATCAGCATACCTAGAAAGGTGATGCGCTGATGAGGAATTAGGGATGACTTGTTGAAGTTGATAAGCCATCCTAGCCTTGACAGCGTGTCTAGGCAAATCTGCACGCTTTCTGAGCAAACGTGAGGAGAGCTCCCTTTGACAAGAAGTTCCAAATAGGGAACAACCAGGATGCCTCTGGGGTGTAAAATGGACATGACGGCCGCCATGACCTTTGTGAAGACCCGAGGCGCAGTGGCCAGCCCAAAGGGGAGGGCCCTGAATTGGAAGTGACGGTGTCCTACGGCAAAGCGAAGGAACCGTTGATGAGAGACACATATGGGGATGTGTAAATAAGCATCTTGAACGTCTATGGAAGCTAGGAATTCTCCAGGTTCCATGGCGGCTAGTACTGCTCTCAATGATTCCATTCGGAAAGTTTGAATCCGTACGAATTTGTTTAGCCGTTTGAGGTCCAAGATAGGGCGGACAGAGCCATCTTTTTTGGCAATGACAAAAAGGTTTGAATAGAAACCTTTGCCGCGCTGTTCCAGGGTTACTGGAATGATAACGTTTGCTTTCTGTAAAGAGACTATGGCCTGAAATAAGGCCTGGCTTTGTGTTTCAGACTTTGGAAGACGAGAACGCAGAAACCTGTTGTCCGGCAGGGAAAAGAAATCGATCTTGTAACCTGAGGTGACGATTTCTCGAATCCAAGCATCGTGAGTGTGGTCTAGCCAGATATCCCGGAAAAGCAGAAGCCGCCCTCCCACAGGAGTCGGATCTGCGGGATACCTGGCGTCATGCTGAGGGGGCCTGTACAGTGCGAGGTCCTTTGGGTTTAGGTTGCTTGGAGTAGGAACGCCAAGAAGAGCCCCTTGAGGGACCGGATCCTCGATCTGAGTGTTGTGACGGTCCGTGGGCCGATGGTTTTTGTGGGGCAGACCGAAAGGACTGCCTGCGCCAAGAAGACTTTTTGAAATTTCTGGCTACAGGTCGCTTTTGTGGTAGAATGGTACTTTTACCACCTGTCGCCTCAGATATGAGCTTGTCCAGGGATTCACCAAATAGACGAAGACCCTGGAAGGGAAGTGTGGACAGGAACTTCTTGGAGGCACTGTCCGCATTCCATATTTTTAGCCACAGAACCCTGCGGGCGAAGACAGCATTGGCTGCCGTTAGGGCTGACCAGCTAGCTGCATCTAGGGAGCCGTGAAGCAAATAATTAGAGGCGAGAGAGAACAAATCAAGAATCTCAAGAGCCTCCGGAGGAATATTGCAAGGGCGAAGCAACTTGCGGAGGTTCCTACTCCACACGCTCATAGCTTTTGCCACCCATGTCATGGCAAACAGGGGGCGCAGAGAGGAGCCCGAAGCCTGGAAAATAGATTTGACCGCAGCCTCAACTGCGCGGTCGGACGAGTCCTTGAGAGACGCGTTGTCTGAAACAGACATAACCGTGTGTTTAGCCAGTCTGGATACTGGCGGATCCACAACGGGGGGTACCAACCAGGGCTTAACCATTTCCGGAGGAAAGGGATAAGCGAATGAAGAGCAGGATTTTTTGTTAAACCTCCTATCAGGGTGATCCCACCGTTTAGATATGATTTGATGAAAAATCGGATCCTGGGCAAAGGACTTAGGAGGCTTCTTGGCTCGCTTGATTGCCGACTGAGAAGTCGGGTCCGAGGGCTGATCAGAAATCGACAGAGAGTGATTGACAGCCGCTATTAAAGTGTCTTCCATATGCCTAGACTCAGAAGGGACATCTGAATCAGAGTCAGAGTCTCAGGAATCGTGACTACTAAAGGTCACGGAGTCTGAGTCAGACTGACCATCGTGTGAGTCAGACGAGGCGGAGCGGTCGCAATGGCGCCTTTTGGAGACAGCCTTTTTACGTACTGGGGATGATACCCCAGACGAAGGCGGGCTTCTCTGGGGGAGCTGAGCCGGGGGGAGGCTGTGGGAGCCTGTGGAAGGCTGGGATATCTGAGCGGTCAGGTCATCTAACCTTTTAGACATCAGAAGAGCCCATGCAGGGATAGCCTCATCAGACGGGGGTGCTGCCTGAATGGCGGCCGGGGCCGAACCCACAGATTGCACGACCCCCTGGTCCGGCAACGTCTGTTGTGATATTGTAGTAGGGGCATCGCAGCCCCGGCATAGTGGATAGCTTCGACCATTTGGAAACAAGCTTCCACAGGTGGTACAAGCATAGTACCGGTCCATAGAGGATGCCTGGGAAGCTTTATCACCCTTGCGGTTTTTACGCATGTCAGCAACAAACGTACAATTATACTGTGAGCCTCTAGCAGTATTACACTACTGTGGGTGAGGAGCTAGTAGCAGTATTAAAAAGGGACTGCTATACAGAGCTGGTATATACCAATAGTAAAGCGGCATACACTGCCAAACAGTCAGTATATACCTGCAGGCACAGTCAGTATATACCACTAAAAGCTGATATACACCGCCAGCCAGCAGGCACACACCGCTAGAAGACAGCGATATACCGCTGAACAGAGCGGTATATAGTGCTGCAGAGTTGCAGAGCCAAGGAGGCGATCTCACCCGTGTCTGCTCCCCACGTGTAATGGCGTCCAGTGTTCTCTGGCAGCATGGAGGGGAGAGACGGCCCACTAGAGGGAGCGGCTTCTAGAGCAGTGGAGGGGGCGTTGCTAAGAATGCAGGCCGACGCCGGGAGCTAAATTAATGATGCTTCCCCGGGATCACGGCCTGCATCGCCCCACCGGCGCCTCCTCCGGCGGCAGTTGGATGCAGGGGACGGGTACACGTCGTCTCCCTACCTGCTCTTGCTCCGTCTGAAGACGCGTTGGTCCTGGGATGCGGAGATCTCGGGGACGCATCTTCGGCTCAAGGCTAGCAGATGCTCGGCTCTGCCTAACACTCTGGAGCTACCTCCGTGAGGTGCTTCCAGGGAGCCTGGAGGGGTACGCAGACCCGACCACTTGGGCGCGAGGAAAGACTGACGGCTTTTGCACGCCAGGTTTCCTCTGCCCGTACACGGGGGGAACGCGGGTGGCAAGGCACCCTAGTATTGCCCCTATCAAAAATAGAATGAATAAGAAAAGAAAAACAAAATAAAAAGTAAAAATAAGCTGGCCTGAGGCACCTCTGGTGGAGCTCAGTCCAGACATGTCAGCCTCCCTGCTGACACTATAAAAAAACTGAACTAGTTCCCGCTTAGCTGGGGATATATGCTGTGGGAGGAGGAGCTAACTCTTTTTTAAACCTAGTGTCAAGCCTCCCCTGGAGACACCATATAACCCACTGTCTGTGTCCCCCAATGAAAAGGCGAGAAAGGAAAAATGACGTGGGCTTCGCCATATTTTTGTATGCTAGCCAGGTACAGCAGGCAGGTACGGCTGCCCCCAACCCCCAGCTGCCTATTTGTACCCGGCTGAGAACCAAAAATATAGGGAAGACCTTTTTTTTTAATTATTTCACGAATTTCATGAAATAATTAAAAAAAAATATGAAGTGGGCTTCGCCCAATTTTTGTGTCCAGCCAGGTACAACTAGGCAGCTGGGGATAGGAATCCGTAGCACAGGTTGGCCCGAGCTTTCTAGGCCCCTCTGCTGCGAATTGCAGTCAGCAGCCGCCCCAGAAAATGGTGCTTTCATAGAAGCGCCATCATCTGGCGCTGTATCCAACTCTTCCAGCAGCCCTGAAGCCAGGTGGCATGCTGGGTAATAATGGGTTAATACTAGCTTTGTTTTACTAGCTAGTATTAAGCCATAGATTCTTAATGTCAGGCAAGTTTGACCCGGCCATTAAGAATCTCCAATAAAGGGTTAAAAAAAAAAAGACACCACACAGAGAAAAAATACTTTAATAGAAATAAATACACAGACACATTAGAGACTCCATGTTTATTACTCCCTGTCAGCCCTCCACGATCCTGCTCTTCTGTCTTCTTTCTCCTTCAACCCATGCAGCTCTGCTACATTAGACAGCACTGCATGGGAGGAAGACGCTGCTGCTCCTTGCAGTCTAATCACTCAGTGAGTGAGCAGAGGCTGCGGGCTGTAAGCGGTGACGTCACAGCTGCCACCGTTACTATAGCAACGACAATCTCCGATCACGTGATTCCCGGTGCCGCTATTTACCGGCTGTGGCAGCCAGTCCTTGCATGTAGGCCGACTCTGTAAAGAGCGCCCACATGCAGGAACGGGGAAGCCGACCATGTGCCAGAGCATTTTGCAGGTACACGGAGATGCTGGAACGAGCACCGCGTACCGGAGAGATGCACTGACAGGACCTAGCATGATGTCTAGCCATGTTACCAGTCTGTAGCCAATGAGATAATAGACACGTGACTGGTCACATGCTATTTTGACGTCATGGAAGATCCTATCATCAGTGCTGGTTACCGGGAGGACGCAGCGATTATCAGAAGGAAAAGCGGCGGGAGACAGAGTGCAGGACGCGTCACGGGGACCTGTAATTTTAATGACAATGTTTATTAACTGTATTTGTACATGTATAATGTGTTTTTATGTGTTTGCCTGCCATTGTTTTCAATGGGGTTCAAATTGGTTCGTCGAACGTTCGACGAACTTGTCCTCCGTTCGACGAACCGAACTCGAACTCTAGGGGGGTGGCTCATTTCTAGTAATGATCCTACTGCCTTGTATATACAGTATATGTCCCTAACCCTGGTATAGCCCACATCCTGCTATATACCGTCATCCTGGCATATGGCCGCATCCTGCTATATACTGGCATATGGCCGCATCCTGCTATATACCCCATCCTGGCATGTGGCCCCATCCTGCTATATACCTCCATCCTGCTACATACCTCCATCCTGCTATATACCGCCATCCTGCTTATATACCCCATCCTGCTCATATTGCCCCCATCCTGCTCATATACCCCAATCCTGCTCATATACTCCCATCTTGCTTATAAAGCCCCATCCTGCTTATAAACCCCCATCCTGCTCATATAACCCCCATCCTGCTCATAATATACCCCATCCTGCTCATAATATACCCCCATCCTGCTCATAATATACCCCCATCCTGCTCATAATATACCCCCATCCTGCTCATAATATACCCCCATCATGCTATATACCCTCATCCTGCTATATACCCCCATCCTGGTATACAGCCCGCATCCTGTGGCACATAAAAAGAAAAAATAAACGTTCAAACTCACCTTACCTAACTCCCTGCAGCATCGCTCCTCCTCCGTCTGTGTCAGTAGCAGCGCCGCTGGAGTGTGGAGCCGGCCACGATCCCTGCAGCACCGCGATGTCCTCCTGTCTGTGCCGGCGGTGGCTGCGTGTGGACACGTGCGCACAGCGATGACATCATTGCTGTGCGCACCGCTAGCCTCCACACAGCTGCCGCCGGCACAGACAGGAAGACATCGCGGTGCTGCAGGGATCGTGGCCGGTGAGTATACTGATTCACTACACCCCGCGCTGATGATGATGCGCGGGGAGCAGTGAATACAGCCGCATATGATCACTCTAGGCTGTAGTTGCCAGGGCCTATCATGCGGGCAGACTGTTTAATATGCGCCCATTTCCCGCCCATCACCCCGCCCACCAGTCAGCGCCGGCTTCAGCGCTGAGAGATGATGGGCGAGATGATGGGTGTGCATATTAAATAAGCGGGCCCACGTGGTCACGGCAGGCTGCTACAGCCTGCTCGTGCCCCCGATGACCCGTTCCACAGCAGCACCCTCATTCCCCGCAGCCCTACATTTAGACTATAAGACGCACCCCCCACTTTCCACCAACATTTGGGGGGAAAAAAGTGTGTTTTATAGTCCGAAAAATACGGTACTCGTTTCACTGTGGATAATTACACAATCTTACCAGCATGTTCACAAGGTCTTTTGCTTTTCTTCTTGGGTTGATATGCACATGTCTGTCCAAAGCATGTTCATCTTTGGTACACAGAACCTGTTCCCTTCCTCAGCGGAATGATGGCTGGACATTCCCATCTTGTTTGTACTTGCGTATAATTGTATGTGCAGATGAACGAGGCACCTTCAGGTATGTGGAAATTGCACCCAAGGATGAACCAGACTTCTGCAAGTCCATAATTCTCTTCCTGAGATCCTGGTTGATTTCTTTTGACTTTCCCATCATGCTACACAAAGAAGCAGTGTGTTTCAGGTGTATATGAATATACATCCACAGATGTGTCTCTAATTAACTCAGATGTTGCCAATAAACCAGAAATAATAAATCAGACGCTTCCAAAGACATGACATCATCATATGGGTTGTCCCATATTGTTTAAAGTAAGGAAGGACCCCGGCACACAGTACAAGAGAAATTGGACAATCCAGGTATGGTATGCTTGGATGATTTTTATTTTCACAATTAAACGGTACTGCCCGACGTGTCGGCTCGCACAAGAGCCTTCATCAGGGACAGATAAGTACTGGGACATGCATGATACAAAAAAGAAAAAACAAGAAATGATTTACAATTACATCATGACAAGGCATCAAGTGTCAAAAAATGAGAAAACAACATATTACCTATTGGGGAGATGTGAAAGGAAGGGGAAGGTGTCGCAATGTGAATGTTAAGAAGTGGTGAGGATATATACAGCCGTATAAGATGTGAGTAGAATAAGAGAATTGTAAATTAAGAAAGGAAGGGGAGAGGAAAGATGGGGAAAGAAAAGGAAGAGAGGAAAAAAAGGGGGGAAAGGAGGGGGAAGAAACGGAAGAAGAGAAAGAAGGAAGGGAGAACAGGAAGGCTCAAGGGAAAAAATGAGCAAGAGGGGAAAGGGGAGGGATCTGAGAGACATACCCGTATTTATGAAGTTCAGGGAAAAGTTCCTAGTAGCACCTTGGAGGCCAGAAAGTTAAAGTGAAGTCTGAGAAAGGAAAGAGATATATAATATACAGAGGACTATAGCTGGTAAGGGCGGAAAAATGTCAATAAGGATAGAGCATGGTATAACTTACATGTGAGTAGTCAAGGAGAACACTTTGGAATGGAAGAATATATGTTACTGTGAAAAAAGGGGAGAGGGAGGAGGAGAAGTGATAGTTCATGAGGAATAGGTAATTGGAATAAAGAGCTGATATAATAGCAAAGAGAACAGGGCATAAATATTGGATACATACCAGTAGAATACTGTCATATAGTGTAGATAGGGCTCACATAGGTAGATGAAGAGATGGATAGATGCTGCTTTATGAATAACAAAGGTGATAATCTGTGATGATGTGGTGGAGAAATTGAAACATAGATAGGTCTGTTATAAGGGATAAATACCAATAAGTGGCGACCTGAGTATATGTAGTATGATAACCAATCATACGTGGTATGTTAGGTAAACCACACAATGCGTGAGGACTTGTTGTACTGGAATAGAGAAATAGCCTAAGTAAGAGGATGTGTGACTAATGTTGGGAAAAGGGAAAAAGAAGAACATACCTAATGGTGAGAGCACCAGAGAAATGCCTGCAATAACATAAGGACATTGTGTTATAAAAACGGCAAGACCAGAAGCAGAGCTTGTAGTGTAGCAGCAGGAAGACATCTTACCTATCGCAGCATAGTGGAGGTGAATATGTGGAGGGAGCCCAGGGACAGGGTAGAGAGAGGGACTATATATACTGGCCGGATGTAAACCATTGGTGGCAGCGGAGGATACACTATGCTGCGATAGGTAAGATGTCTTCCTGCTGCTACACTACGAGCTCTGCTTCTGGTCTTGCCGTTTTTATAAAGGTGCAGGAGAAAGGTGGAAACCACCAACCTGTTAAGGGAGAAGCTGCAGCCGGCTGCAGGCACTGTTCATCACCTCGTTTGGTTTACCAGAGACTCCAGTGTACTGTGTCATAGTGAGTACACCAGTGCCTTCGGGCCGCGCACCGCGCCGTACCACACCAGCACCCAGCACGCGCCCATCTCCATCGCCTCAGCACCTTCCCTCGGGCCCCCGGGACCATCACTCCCCTACTCACAGAGGGGTCAACACCAAGCTGCGCAACACCGTCCCCGGGAGGCCTAGTCAATGGCAGTGGTGGTGTCCATCCCTTCACCACAACCCGTGAGCGGCGTCACAAACTTAAATCCCCTACCAACCACCGCGGCCCCAGCCGTGGAACTCCCCACCGAAGTCCCCACGTGTAGCGCCAACCCCCTTGCAGAGCGACGTGACCCCCTGGTCCGTGAGGAGCTCGAGCCACCCACCGTACGAGCACGGATCCGAGCGGCTCGGCGGCCGGCCGAGCTCGCGGGGCGGTACAATTACAGGCAATGAAAACATTACATGTGCCTGAAAATGGAATAAATTAAAAACATAAGCTCAAGGCGCAAAAAATAAACTATCACTGGGTCCCAGATCCTGAAAAATAAGAACGCTACGGGTCTCAGAAAATTGCAACAAAAGCGCAATTCTTTTTTTGAACAAACTTCTGAATTTTTTTAACCATTTAGATAAAAACTAATATTATACATGTTTGGTATCTACAAATGTGTACTGACCTAGGGAATAATACTGCTAGATCAGATTTCCTATATAGTTAACAAGTGGAAGGAGAAAAAAAAAACACCACACACCATTGTGGAATTTCCCTTTTCTTCGGCGCTCTATTGGGAGACCCAGACGATTGGGTGTATAGCACTGCCTCCGGAGGCCACACAAAGCAATTACACTAAAAAGTGTAAGGCCCCTCCCCTTCTGGCTATACACCCCCAGTGGGATCACTGGCTCACCAGTTTTCTGCTTTGTGCGAAGGAGGTCAGACATCCACGCATAGCTCCACTGTTTGTAGTCAGCAGTAGCTGCTGGCTCTATCGGATGGAAGAAAAGAGGGCCCATATAGGGCCCCCAGCATGCTCCCTTCTCACCCGTGATGGTGCTTGTAAGGTTGAGGTACCTATTGCTGGTACGGAGGCTGGAGCCCACATGCTGTTTTCCTTCCACATCCCCCTGAGGGGCTCTGTGGAAGTGGGATCCTGCCGGCCCCCAAGCCCTGGGGCCGGGCTCCATCCACAGACCCATAGAACCTGCTGGATTGGGAGCGGGAGTGCCGTTCAGGGACATGGCCCTGCAACTTCAGGTACTCTGTGTCCCCGGCAGGCACGGACACTCTCAGGGCTTGCTGAGCGTTATAGTGCGCCGGGGACAGTGGCGCTGTACGCTGGGGGTTAGGTCACTGCAGCTTTGCTGAGTGACGATTGTATGTTGGGAACTACTGCGCCGACCGCTCCTGGAGCGGCGGCGCAGCTGCGACTTGTAGTGCGCCGGGGGCTTGGCGCCGACCGCGCTTGTACGGCGGCGGCGTTTTTAACTTTAGCCCCCGGCTTCTGCGGCCTAGCGCCGCTTCGTTCCCGCCCCCACCCTGTCAATCAGGGTAGGGGAGAGACGCTGCTCAATGGCTGCGCCGAGGGCTGGAGCCTTATTTACATGCTCCAGCCCTCTCACTAGGCACAAGGGGAAGCAGACTTCCCGCTCTTCGTCGGTGTACGCCCAGGGCCCGCCCCCCCTCTCCACAAGGACGCCGGCAGCCATTACACATGCGATCTGGCTGGAAGGAGGCAGCAGGCTCTGGGAGACCCAGACTAGAGGGATTTCTGGCGACCACACACCGCTCCTAAGCGGGTGGTAAGCTGCACAGTAGTGCAGGCCCCACTAGTGCCTCAGTGATATATTAGTGTACTTCTTTATTGGTACCATATATATATATATATATATATATATATTTATATAGTGCACTGTAAGGTCGCTTCTGTCTGGACACTCTGTACTGCTCTGAGGACGCAGCAACATGTCATCCGCAAAACGCAAGGCTGCCAAGGCACGGGCTGTGTACACTGTTTGTACTGCATGTGGGGCTAATCTATCAGCAGGCTCCAATGATTCACATTGTGTGCAATGTTCAGTCCCAGTGGCACTTCGCCAGCCAGAGCCTATTGTGGTGGTAGCCCAGGCAGAGACGCCTGTGAACCCTGCCCCGGTGACGGGGACAGACTTTGCAGTGTTTGCTGATAAAATGTCTGAGGCTATGACAAGGATCCTGGAGACCTTGCAGGCCAGGCCAGTTCCTCAGACTATGGACACCGCTGTGGCTATGCTCACTGGTCCCCCTCAGTTGGAACTAATCCGTACTTCAAGGGGGTCTCAAGCATCACAGGCTGAAGTCTCTGACTCAGATGACAGTCCCAGGCAGCCTAAGCGTGCTCGCTGGGAAAGACCCTCGACGTCATCACACTGCTCAGGGTCTCAGCGAGAAGAGTCTCTCTGTGATGAGACTGAGGACGGTGATCAGGAGTCTAATCCTGAGGCCCCTCTCAATCTGGATGCCCCTGATGGTGACGCCATGGTTAATGACCTTATATCGGCGATTAATAGACTGTTGGATATTTCCCCCCCAGCCCCTTCTGCAGAGGAGGCAGCTGCACAGCAGGAGAAGTTCCATTTCCTGTATCCCAAGCGTAAATTAAGTGCTTTTTTGGACCACTCTGACTTCAGAGAATCAATCCAAAAGCACGACGCTCATCCAGACAAGCGTTTCTCTAAACGTTCTAAGGATACCCGTTATCCTTTTCCCCCTGAAGTGGCCAAACGCTGGACCCAGTGCCCAAAGGTGGATCCCCCAATTTCCAAGCTGGCGGCTAGATCCATAGTCGCAGTAGAAGATGGCGCTTCACTTAAAGATGCCAATGACAGACAGATGGACCTTTGGTTGAAATCTGTCTATGAAGCTATCGGCGCGTCGTTTGCTCCAGCATTCGCGGCCGTGTGGGCACTACAGGCTATTTCAGCGGGTTTAGCACAGGTGGATGCTATCATGCATCCAGCAGTACCACAGGTGGCGTCCCTAACTTCGCAAATGTCTGCGTTTGCGACCTATGCTATCAATGCTGTCCTAGAGTCTACGAGCCGTACCTCTATGGCGGCCGCCAATTCTGTGGTTTTGCGCAGAGCCTTATGGTTAAAGGACTGGAAAGCAGATGCTGGTTCCAAAAAATGCTTAACCAGCTTGCCATTATCTAGAGACAGACTGTTTGGTGAGCCATTGGCTGAAATCATAAAACAGTCCAAGGGTAAGGACTCTTCCTTGCCACAGCCCAGAGCAAGTAAACCTCAACAGAAAAAGTGGCAGTCGAGGTTTCGGTCCTTTCGAGGCTCGGGCAAGCCCCAATTCTCCTCGTCCAAAGGGACTCAGAAAGGACAAGGGAGCTCAGATTCCTGGCGGGCTCACTCACGCCCCAGGAAAGCAAATGGAGGAACCGCTTCCAAGGCGGCTACCTCATGACTTTCGGCCTCCTCCCTCCGCATCCTCGGTCGGTGGCAGGCTCTCCCGCTTTTGCGACATTTGGCTGTCACAGGTCAAGGACCGGTGGGTAACAGACATTTTGTCTCGCGGGTACAGAATCGAGTTCAGTTCTCGGCCTCCACTTCGGTTCTTCAGAACCTCCCCACACCCCAACCGAGCAGATGCCCTGCTGCAGGCGGTGGACTCTCTAAGAGCAGAAGGAGTCGTGATCCCTGTCCCCCCTCTGGAACGGGGCCGAGGATTTTACTCCAACCTCTTTGTGGTTCCAAAAAAGGACGGCTCCTTCCGTCCCGTTCTGGACCTAAAACTGCTCAACAAGCATGTGAACGCCAGGCGGTTCTGGATGGAATCCCTCCGCTCAGTCATTGCCTCAATGTCCCAAGGAGATTTCCTAGCGTCAATAGACATCAAGGATGCTTATCTTCACGTGCCGATTGCTACGGAGCACCAACGCTTTCTGCGCTTCGTGATAGGAGACGAACATCTTCAGTTCGTGGCTCTGCCATTTGGTCTGGCGACAGCCCCCCGGGTGTTCACCAAGATCATGGCAGCAGTGGTAGCAGTCTTGCACTCTCACGGACACTCTGTGATCCCTTACTTGGACGATCTATTGGTCAAGGCACCCTCTCAGGAGGCATGCCAACTCAGCCTGAATTTTGCACTGGAGACTCTCCAGGCGTTCGGGTGGATCATCAACTTCCCAAAGTCAAATCTGTCACCGACCCAATCACTAACGTATCTTGGCATGGAGTTTCATACTCTCTCAGCGATAGTGAAGCTTCCGCTGAGCAAGCAGAGGTCACAACAGACGGGGGTGCAGGCTCTCCTTCAGAGTCAGTCGCACTCCTTAAGACGCCTCATGCACTTCCTCGGGAAGATGGTGGCGGCAATGGAGGCGGTTCCGTTTGCGCAGTTTCATCTGCGTCCACTTCAATGGGACATTCTCCGCCAATGGGACGGGAAGTCAAAATCCCTGGACAGGACAGTCTTCCTTTCCCAGACGGCCAAGGACTCTCTGCAGTGGTGGCTTCTTCCCACCTCCTTATCACAGGGAAGATCCTTCCTACCACCGTCCTGGGCGGTGGTCACGACAGACGCGAGTCTGTCAGGGTGGGGAGCAGTGTTTCTTCACCACAGGGCTCAGGGTACGTGGACTCAGCAGGAGTCCAGCATTCAGATCAATGTTCTGGAAATCAGAGCGGTGTTTCTTGCCCTGCTAGCCTTCCAGCAGTGGCTGGAAGGGAAGCAGATCCGAATTCAATCGGACAACTCCACAGCGGTGGCATACATCAATCACCAGGGCGGGACTCGCAGTCGGCAAGCCTTCCAGGAAGTCCGGCGCATTATGATGTGGGTGGAAGCCATGGCCTCCACCATATCCGCAGTTCACATCCCCGGCGTAGAAAACTGGGAAGCAGACTTCCTCAGTCGCCAGGGCATGGACGCAGGGGAATGGTCCCTTCACCCGGACGTGTTTCAGGAAATCTGTCGCCGATGGGGAAGGCCGGACGTCGATCTAATGGCGTCTCGGCACAACAACAAGGTCCCAACCTTCATGGCACGGTCTCGCGATCAAAGAGCTCTAGCAGCAGACGCCCTAGTGCAAGATTGGTCGCAGTTCCGGCTCCCTTATGTGTTTCCACCTCTGGCACTCTTGCCCAGAGTGCTACGCAAGATCAGATCCGACTGCAGCCGCGTCATACTCGTCGCTCCAGACTGGCCGAGGAGGGCGTGGTATCCGGATCTGTGGCATCTCACGGTCGGCCAACCGTGGGCGCTGCCAGACCGACCAGACTTACTGTCCCAAGGGCCGTTTTTCCATCGGAATTCTGCGGCCCTCAACCTGACTGCGTGGCCATTGAGTCCTGGATCCTAGAGTCTTCAGGCTTATCCCAAGGGGTCGTTGCCACCATGAGACAGGCTAGGAAGCCCACGCCTGCTAAGATCTACCACAGAACGTGGAGGATATTCTTATCCTGGTGCTCTGCTCAGGGAGTGTCTCCCTGGCCATTTGCATTACCTATCCTTCTTTCTTTCCTCCAATCTGGGTTAGAAAAAGGTTTGTCGCTCGGCTCCCTTAAAGGGCAAGTCTCGGCGCTATCTGTCTTTTTTCAGAAGCGTCTAGCTCGACTTTCCAAGGTGCGCACGTTCCTGCAGGGGGTTTGTCATATCGTACCCCCGTACAAGCGACCGTTAGATCCATGGGATCTGAACAGGGTACTAGTTGCCCTCCAGAAGCCGCCCTTCGAGCCTCTGAGGGAGGTTTCACTTTCTAGGCTATCACAGAAAGTGGCTTTTCTGGTAGCGATCACATCTCTTCGGAGAGTGTCTGAGCTGGCAGCGCTGTCATCCAAGGCTCCCTTCCTGGTCTTCCACCAGGACAAGGTAGTGCTGCGCCCCATTCAGGAGTTTCTCCCGAAGGTGGTATCCTCTTTTCATCTTAATCAGGATATCTCTTTGCCTTCGTTTTGTCCTCATGCAGTTCATCGGTATGAGAAGGATTTACATTTGTTAGATCTGGTGAGAGCACTCAGAATCTACATTTCCCGCACAGCGCCCCTGCGCCGTTCGGATGCACTCTTTGTCCTTGTCGCTGGTAAGCGCAAGGGGTCGCAGGCTTCTAAGGCCACCCTGGCTCGATGGATCAAAGAACCAATTCTTGAAGCCTACCGTTCTGCGGGGCTTCAGGTTCCGTCAGGGCTAAAGGCCCATTCTACCAGAGCCGTGGGTGCGTCCTGGGCATTGCGACACCAGGCTACGGCTCAACAGGTGTGCCAGGCAGCTACCTGGTCGAGTCTGCACACTTTCACCAAACATTATCAGGTGCATACCTATGCTTCGGTGGACGCCAGCCTAGGTAGAAAAGTCCTGCAGGCGGCAGTTGCCTCCCCGTAGGGGAGGGCTGTCTTGCAGCTCTAACATGAGGTATTTCTTTACCCACCCAGGGACAGCTTTTGGACGTCCCAATCGTCTGGGTCTCCCAATAGAGCGCCGAAGAAGAAGGGAATTTTGTTACTTACCGTAAATTCCTTTTCTTCTAGCTCTTATTGGGAGACCCAGCACCCGCCCTGTTGTCCTTCGGGATTTTTGGTTTGTTTGCGGGTACACATGTTGTTCATGTTGAACGGTTTTCAGTTCTCCGATGTTTCTCGGAGTGAATTTGTTTAAACCAGTTATTGGCTTTCCTCCTTCTTGCTTTTGCACTAAAACTGGTGAGCCAGTGATCCCACTGGGGGTGTATAGCCAGAAGGGGAGGGGCCTTAAACTTTTTAGTGTAATTGCTTTGTGTGGCCTCCGGAGGCAGTGCTATACACCCAATCGTCTGGGTCTCCCAATAAGAGCTAGAAGAAAAGGAATTTACGGTAAGTAACAAAATTCCCTTCTTTTCACAATTTCTCCACATTTGGGATTTTTTTTCCTGTTTTCCAGTACACTACATGGTAAAATAAATGAGGTCATTCAAAAGTACAAACTGTTCCGCAAAAAAATAAGCCCTTCTATGGCAATACTGATGAGGAAAAAAAATAAAGTTATGGCTCTCAGAAGGTGAGAAAAAAACAAAAATGAAAAATCGCCCGGGGGTGAAGGGATTAAAATCCCCACTTCTCATAAAGCAATCAACATTCCTCATTCTCCCCCATATAGTAATTGTCACCCATCCTGGGCCCTTCCAATAATGCCCCCTCCTCTCCTGGGCACCCTCATAATAATGTCCTCCCACTCCGTCCTGGGCTCCTTCCTCTCCTGGGCACCCTCTTATAATAATACCCCCCCAACCCCATACTGGGCCCCTTTCTATAATAATGCCCCATCCTCTCCTGGGCACCCACTGATAATAATGTCCCCCCACTCCGTCCTGGGCCCCTTCCTCTCCTGGACACCCTCTTATAATAATGTCCCCCACCCTATAATAGTGCCCCCTACTCTCATGGATACTCTTATAATAATGCCTCCCCGAATCCCGTCCTGGGCACCCTCTTATAATATTGCCCCCCCCACACTCCATCTTGGGCCCCTTCATATAATAATGCCCTCTCCTAGGCACCCTCTTAAAATACCCTCCCCCCCTCCTGTCCTGGGCCCCCACTTATAATAATGCCCTTCCACCCCATACTTGCCCCCTTCCGATAATAAAGCCACTCTTCTGTCCTGGGCCACTTCCAGTAATTATGTTGCTGGTTCTGCTGCTCTCCTCCAACACATTTCATTTGGGAGAACAGAGTTTGATGAAGAACAATTTTTATAAGTGCCATCTTGCTCACCTTTCTGTGTGCAGCCTCATAGCTCATAAAATGGCCATCAGAACTAAACCTCCCTCCAGTCCCTTATATATAAATTGTAAGGCCGTGTCTTTAGCGGTGTCCGCCTATCCCAATTTTGCTTTGGATTTTCTGTGCTCTCTTTAACCCCTTCACCACCCGCCGGTTTTCCATTTTTTTTCTCCTCCTCTACTTCCAAGAGCCATAACTTTTTGTATTTTTTTGTCAATATAGCTATATGAGGGCTTGGTTTTTTTTGCGGGACGAATTGCACTTTTGAGTAACACCATTCTGCCCATGTTGTATTGGAAGACTGAAAAAAAATCCAAGTGCGGTGAAATTGCAAAAAAAAAAAAAGTGCAATTGCACAATTGCTTTTCGGTGTTTTTTTTTTAACTTACAGTGTTCACTTTATGTTATAATTGACCTGACAGTATGATTCCCTAGGTGAGCACGAGTTCGTAGATAACAAACATGTATAGTTCTACTTTTATCTGAGTGGTGGGGGGGGAGGGTTGCGCCATTTTTCATGACTTGTAGCATTCTCATTTTTCGGGATCTGGTCCTCAACAACCACTTATTTCTTGTGTCTTGAACTAACGTTATTAATTATTCTATTTTTGGGTAGATGCGAAGTTTTGATCGCCTGTAATTGCATTTTAATGAAATGTTGTAGAGACCAAAAAACATACTTTTGGTGTTTGGAATTTTTTTTCTCCCTGTGCTCTTTACCGATCAGATTAATTGATTTTATATTTTGATAGATTGGGCATTTCTGAACGCAGCAATAGCAAATATGTGTATATTTTTTGTGTAAAGCAGATTTTATTCAAATAAAGAACAGGTTTACAAGTTATAGGATAGGCAACATATGATATAGAGTAGAATAACTCAAATCTTGGAGGTAATAAGTAATACAACACTTTTCTACTTGCATAATAATTCCTTTGATTACACACTTCAGGTCAGACCATCATCACCCATGTAATAGCTTTGTTTTGGAGATGATGCCCACTGGGTGACCAATAATCCACCCCCCATGCAAAAATGTATGCAGCCTCGTTTAGAAAGGGGAGGCAAAGTAGATGCACAAAGTCTCTGAGATGGCAATCCGGGCTAACTATGTAAACATAACATAAAATGTACAAGGAGGAAAGAAAGATGAGAAAAGAAGAAATGTAGGGGGGAGAGGAAAAAGAAAAGAAGGACCAAGATGATGTCTCGTCTGGGTCGTGTGCAGCCCCAGGCACTTTTGTTTTATGGAATGGACAATCACAGAGGTCTCATGCCCCCAACTGAGGCTTGAAGCCATATTACCAGGTCTGGTGTCTCTCTGTACATAATCCACGGCACCCACAGCCCACAGCCTGAACACTCGCTCCCCCGAGTCCGACGCCTGGCCGACCAGCTCCTCCATCCTATAGATCTGGTTAATCTCGGCCACCAGTTCAGCCCGCCAGGGCACTTTGTTCTGCCTCCAGTACCTTGGGATTAATCTCCTTGCCCCCGTCAAAAAATGCCTTAACAGACTTCTCTTGAAGTTGGCGATCGAGATATTGCTTAAGGATAGATAAGCCAGTACCGGCGTCGGCTCAAACCTAGTGGATGACACTTTATTCAGAAGGGCAAACACGTCTATCCAAAAATATTGTAGGAGAGGACAAGACCACCACATGTGGATGTATGAGCCTCTATCGTTTGCGCATCTCCAGCATTCTTCAGAGACAGATGGGAACATGGAATGAATTCTGGAGGGGCAGTGATACCACCTAGAAACTATTTTGTAGCCCCGCTCCTGTGACGCTACATCCAGCGACGACTTGTGGGTAAAGGGTAATATTTTTGAGCGTTCTTCACGCGTGAGGGGTCTCCCCAAATCCACCTCCCATTTTAAGAAGAAAGGGACATCATCTTCCTGTCCAGACAACTCAATCTGGAACATTTTGTACAGCAGGGCAATGGTGTTTTCCATAGGCTCTCCCCCCAGACACAGAGACTCAAAGGGCATCAAGGGCCTATAAAAGTTTGTTTGTGGTGAAAGGGAGTTAATAAAACTCTTCAATTGCTCAGAACCAAGCCAAGCTCCTGCGGGACTGCGGTAGTCAGGAAAGAAAGAATGAAGGGGCCTCATACCCACATTGGACACTAGATCCCTCATTATGGACACCATACCTCTGGACATGTGAAGAAATACGTTGCCTGTTAAATCTGTCGTGAGTAGAGAATTATTGTGTAAAGATGTCAGTGGTCCAGGTATAGTGGAAATGCCCATTGCCTATGGGACTGCTGGAAATCGCCAATAAAGAGCTCAGATATCTTCACCAGTGCCATAGACAATGAGTGGAGCAGGGGTGTGCATGTTCAGCCTTAATTGCTTTGTCTGGGTTTTCCAAAGCATTGTCCACTAACCTTTGGACTTTCCACTATTAGTAAGTGGTTTCCTATTTTGTTGATAGGGTATAATTATAAATTCCTTGGGAATCCACTTTAATAAGGTTTTCTACTTTCAGAGCACCCCCACTTACCCAGATGCAGAGGTTTTTACAACCACTAGCTTTTTACTCACCCTCCCCTGGTCCAGCACTGAATCTCTGCCGCTGGCTGCTGTTGTCTGCAGTGAGAAAAGATGCTGAGCTCACTGACTGGTTGTCAACGTGTCATTAACGCTGCAAACAAAAACGGCAGAGTCCGTGCTGGACCCAGGGAGAGTGAGTAGAGCACGGTTTATTGTTTTAAAGAGAAACCGCACCAGCAGACATGGAATTTTGAAACATTTAGTGCCATAATATAAGCTGTTTTCTAATATACTAGGCTGTAAAAATGTTCTACCGTTTCCCCATCTACCCTAACTGCTTCTTTGTTTTTTTTCTTACCTAATTTTTTGTCTGAATACTGCAGTGCATGCTGGGATACTCAAAGCATTGGGGGGAGCAGTGTCAGTGTCACTTCCACAGCGTCTGCCCCTCCCTGAAACAATGATTTACCAGTGACACTTGTTTCATGTGCAGCGCTGTCACTGCTGTCTCCCTGGGTGTTTTCCTAGTGCAGCGTCTCCCCCAGTGTCCTGAGCAATGAGAAGTGTCATTATACCCAGCGATACAGGACATCAGCGTCGCCCCACAGGTGACGCCACTGGTGTCTGCCAGTCTGGACGCTTAGCTCCTCGCACTGGGAAGAAAAAGCACAATGAAGGCCGCATAATGGCGGGCAGACAACAGCACATAGGGGTGTGACAATGCACTAGGAAGACAGCGCACGGGGGAAGGAGGCACATGGGGATAAATGATTGCATAAGGAAAACTGCACACGGTGGGGTTGGGGGCAACACTGCACTAGTAAGACAATCAGGGGCACAGAAGTCACTGCTGACACTTTATTCCAGGGAAGAGTGTGGTGGAAGTGTGGCACCCCTGAGGTTCAGGTCGCCACAGGGTACTGCACCTCAAGTGAGGTGTTGTATCTATCTCAAGTAAGGGGGTGGTCATAACGGTTATGGGACTTCCCGATCACTGAAGCCAGCCACCTGGGGGGTGGGTTCCACTGGTGGTAGAGGAAGGCGCAACACACTCACACAGTTGAGTCCAGACCATAGTTATGGCAAGATCTCTCTGGAAAACTTGGATTTTACTGGGCTCTGAGCGTTGGAGCAGGAGCTCAGCAGGGGTACCTAACTGCTGAGGGGGACACCCTAGAAATAGGACACTCACTCTCTCCTTCTCCTTTCACAATGCCAGTGATCACCCATGACCGGATCTGGGATTAACCTGAGCCCATCATGGCAGTGACCAGTGTGACCAGGCTGGCAGCTGAAGTTGTGAGTAAACTACACCCTGAACCAGCAGAGATTGTGTTGGCTCAACCTTTCCAGCGCCACTGCCCTGCGCTTAGGTGCCAACGGCCAATAAAAGCCTCATCATCCACCAGGGACCCGCTTCATCATCCTGCCTGCCATAGCACCTGCCACGACGAGGAACCCAGCAGTGACAGCTATTCGCCTGACCAACGTGCGGAGCCGCCGCCCAACCTACACCGCACCTACTGTCTCCTCCCCAAAATCCTATAGAATGTAAGCCCGCAAGGGCAGGGTCCTTTTCCCTTTGTACTAGTCTGTCTACTGTAACTTGTATATGTGTTCTGTATGTAACCCCTTCTCATGTACAGTACCATGGAATCAATGGTGCTCTATAAATAAATAATAATAATAATAATAATAAATAAAAATCCCTGGTGCGGTTTGTGGAACACCTGACGCGAAGCGGCTGCAACAGGCACCACGAATGGACTGTGTTATAAAGAGACTGAAAATTAAGATGGCGGACGACAGCGTGGACCCCAAGATGGTGACGAGTGACCAGAGGGAGAGAGACCCTGCCCATCGTGGGAGGCGACAGCGCTCAATGGTGCGAAAACATACTCGGTCCGGAGGAGTGGCAGCCATAAAGAGCGGAGGCACTGAAGATGAGGTCCGTCCTGGAGCAGAATGCACCCAGGTGAGAGGGGTGTGGTCACCGAAGAAACGCCTACTGGTGAGTGACCTCCAGTGTCAGCGAGGGGCGTGGCTATGGGCGCGGCTGGCGAGATGGACAAGTGACGCAGCAGGCCACTGGCACCAGAAGAGGCGGGCCCCAGGACACAAAACGTGTGTCACTAAGTCGGCTGGCGCCATTTTGTGAGATGTCAAGGAGAAAGAAAGTTGTGTGAGGAAGATACGGAGAATTCCTGAGACCCACGAGAGCTGCCGGGGATTATCCAGCTGATGACTCCAGGAGCAGTTGGTGAGCAAAACTCCGGCAGATTCATGAGCGGAGTCACTCATCTATGTCAGCTGGGGTGCCACTGCGCACCCCGCCCTGGGTCTTGTCCGCACTGAACTAAAAATACACTGCTGGGCCAGGCTGACGATGGCGGAACCGGAAGATGTGGAAGCAGCCCCTGCGGCCGGTTGAGCCCCGGAGAAAAAGACAGAGGCCCCAGCAGATGATCCAGACATGCCAGCCCTGGAAGAAATGGAGCTGAAGTCGGAGGAGGAGTCAGGCCTTGAAGAGGTAGGACCGATTGTGCCCTGGTTCCGACCTGGTGCCGCACCGTTGGAGGCCTCCGCTCCCAAATACTGCAGGGGGAGAGACATGCTGCTGAGACCCATGAGCCACGTACCTGGCAGTGAGCCCTGACGCGAGCAGGTGCCAGCAGCAGCCCTGCCCCCAAGTGACTGGGTGACAGCTTGGACCCTGCAGGATTAGGAGGCAGTTGTGAGGGAGAGAATGCAGGCGGATGCATTGGCTCGGGACTGGAAGGACGGTCCTAAAAGGCACAAATTCGATTGCCAATGCTCCTCAGGCTGGGAAGTCACTTTCAACTAGGACCAAAGGCTACGGCTTTATCGAGGAGGAGTATACCTGTCACCAGGTCTACGTCAACCGGGCCATGGTGACCAGGCCGTCTCTCCTTTCCTGGCTGCGGACCCTCTATGTGGGAGAGAGGGTCACCTTTATAAAGCTGCAATGCCGAAAGGGATGGTGCATGGTCGGGGTGACACAGCCTGCGGAGGCCGAGGCGGAGCGCATGGAGAAACGACAGAGAGCAGTAGCTGCTGAGCCAACTAGATCAGCGGCTCCGGCGGGCCTGAGAGAACAGAGGGAGCACCAGACAACCCAATGACCGGCGCGGAAACAGGCAGAACATCCGCCATCCCTTGCAGTGGCTGCAGCAGCCCCCTCGGTGATCATCACCGGAGACAAAGTCTACCAAATGTACTTGGAGAGGACCCCGGGGGAAGCAGGAGCACCCGGATGGAGCCGACCGGATGAGAAACCCATGGATATGGCGACGCCCGATGTCCCCAAATACAATTGATGCATGTAAAAAGAGGTTGACCTCAGAAAAGAAGAAGGCTGGAAGTGGCTGAGGACAATTGAAAAATTGCCAGTTTGTGGACGGGGAGGCCAGTTCCCGACTGCCCTCCTGTGAGAAAAAGTTAAAGGGGTTGTCCGACATAACAAAAATGTTTGAGTTTAAGCTAATCTGTGCTGTATTGTCATATTAATCACCCCTACATTGTTATTTTTTGTTTTCTAACTTTTGTTCCTCTTGAATTATCTCTTTATTCTGTGCAGCTTCTTGTTTACATTCAGCTCCAGCAAACATGACCACTTCCTGTGCAAAACCTCCCAGTCACAGCTGGCACCGCCCGGCCTCAGTGTCCAGCCCCACCCCAGTGTCCAGCCGCACCCTCTGTCCGCCCCCTGCACACACATTCCCTGTCAGTATATTCTGCCCCAGCACTGACCTCTCATCACTACACGGCAGGACACTACAGGGCAGGACACTGCAGTGCAGCACATTACAGGACACTACAGGACACTACAGGGCAGCACATTACAGGACACTACAGGACAGGACACTACAGGGCAGCACATTACAGAACACTACAGGACAGGACACTACAGGGCACTACAGGGCAGGAGACAAAAGGGCAGCACATTACAGGACACTACAGGACAGGACACTACAGGGCAGGACACTACAGGACACTACAGGGCAGCACACTACAGGGCACTACAGGGCAGGACTCTACAGGGCAGATCACTACAGGGCAGCACATTCCAGGACACTACAGGACAGGACACTACAGGGCAGCACATTACAGGACACTACAGGGCAGCACACTACAGGGCACTACAGAGCAGCACATTACAGGACAGGACACTACAGGGCAGCACATTACAGTACACTACAGGGCAGCACATTACAGGACACTACAGGACAGATCACTACAGGGCAGCACATTACAGGACACTACAGGACAGGACACTACAGGGCAGCACATTACAGGACACTACAGGGCAGCACACTACAGGGCACTACAGGGCAGGACACTACAGGGCAGCACATTACAGGACACTACAGGACAGGACACTACAGGGCAGCACAGTACAGGACACTACAGGACAGGACACTACAGGGCAGCACATTACAGGGCAGGACACTGCAGGGCAGCGCACTACAGGACACTACAGGACAGGACACTACAGGGCAGCACACTACACGGCAGATCACTACAGGACACTACAGGGCAGGACACTACAGGACACTACAGGGCAGGACACTACAGAGCACTACAGGGCAGGACACTACAGGACACTACAGGGCTGCGCACTACAGGGCAGCACACTATACGGCAGCGCACTGCACGGCAGCGCACTGCACGGCAGGGCACTACAGGGCAGGGCACTACAGGGCAGCGCACTACACTACAGCATTGCAAATAACAGCCCCACATCGGGCTCTGCACCCCACACCACATCGGGCTCTGCACCCCTCACCACATCAGGCTCTGCACCGCATACACACACATCGGGCTGTGCACCGCATACACAAACATACATACACACACACACACACACATCGGGCTGTGCACCGCATACACACACACACACACACACACACCACCCCATAGGGAGTACATACTCACCCGTCATCGGTCCCCGCCGCTCCTGCACGTTCGCGCGCTGTCTGTGCTCTAGACATATCAGCACAGTGGTGACTTCACCGCTGTGCTGAAGAGAGTTCAGACAGCGTGCAAGATGAGAAGCAGCGCTGCGCTGCTTCTCATCAGCACTTTCAAATGTACCGGCATCTGTGATCTGTGATGCCGGTATATTTGAATGTGTGATCCTGAGCAGGGGGGCCGGTGCTGGAGCTGACACCATGGCAGCTGCCGCCAGGCCCCGCCGCCAGGTCACGGACCCCCACAGCAGTGCAGGGGGAGGTGCGGGGGAATGTGTGGGAGGGTGCAGGGAAGGGGGGCGGGGCTCATCGCACTGTACAGCCCAGCAAGGAGGCGACATGCTGTTTCCACATTTGCATGTCAACATGGCCCTGCCCATGTAGACATGAAATGACCGGAAGCAGCAAAATCGCGGCAGGAGCGGTCACATGACCGCTCTGAGCCGGGGGAGAGGGGCTGACAGCAGGGCAGGTAAGTGGTCTCTATCTACTTACCTGCCCCAATGTAGCCCCATAGGGAAATAATAAAAAAAAAGCAAATTAAGCCGGATAACCCCTTTAAAGGCCATGAGCCTCTGTTGGGCTGAGATGTTGCCCTGTGTGAGCCAAGGGATAATATGATAACCCTCGCGGCCGGACAAGGCCAGGTTTTTGCTTTTGATTATTGTGGAGGGATGTTGTAATACCCCTCGTGGTCTGAACTGTGTGTTTTTTTGTTTCCCCCCAATCCAAGCTCGGCACATGTTGCGCCCCCCTGCTGGATTTGGGAACTCTGCCAGCCCTTGGGGCAGGAGGAAGACTGTGACTTCGGCCCAGGAGTCCCTTGCAGCTCTCATGGACTTGGCCCATTTTGCCCCTGTGGACTAATCATGTCCTGTTTATGGACGTTGCCCCCTGGACTTAGTCCTGTCCTGTTTCAGGACAAAGTCCATGGGGGGAAAAGTCCATGGCCCCTGAGAGACTGAGCCCTATCCTGTGCAGCATGGAGGAGGGAAAAGTGAAACGGATGACCCGATGTGCTGGCCAGGTCAGGAAACAGGACAGTGTTTTTCAGTTTGTGCCCCCAGAACTTTGTGGATGAATTTTTCTTAAAGAAATATGCCCCCCACTTTGCAGTTGGTGGGAGATAATGACAAAACAATTTTGTGGGTAATCAAAGTCCCAAACAAAGAGACTGCTTCCTTGGACTGAGTGGGGTACTGTTGTTGGCCACAGTCCTCATGTTTAAATCAAGAAATGTTTTGATACTGTTTTAAGTGTAGAATGTGTGCATGCTTTTATGTTTTTCAGATGCCCAGTTGGTCGGGAATGACCAAGGTTAAAGAGGGGAGGGATATAAGAGGGTTACCCATGGTCAGTACTCCCCTGAAGACATCGTGCGCTGCATTGCCAATGTATATTGTGTAAGTTTTATGTGAGTTGTGCCACAATTCTGTCGCTGTGACAAGGTGGCATTGGGCTCCCTATTTGCTAGGAGGGAGTCTTGCACAAGAGATGCAGGACTAGGAGTTTTGGTGTAGCAGGCCTCATAGCATAGGGGTTGGGAGTTCCCGAGTTAGTAAGGGTATGTGTGCAACTTGCGTTCTTGATTTGACAAAAAAAATTGCACCCTCTGGCAGACTTTGACAATTGCAAACACTGCGCTTGACAAAAAAAAATGCATCCAAAACGCAAGCATTTTGGATGCGTTTTTGACAGGGTGAGTTTTTTAAAGGAGAAATAAAATATGATAGATTAGGATAATTGATAGATAGAAGAGATAGAAAAAAATAAAAATAATAGTTAGATAGAAAGAATATATAGAATAGACAATAAGAAAGAATATATAGAATAGATAGAAAGAAATAACAGAATAGCTCGAAAGAGTGACAGCTAGCTTTTCCAGCTGTTTTTTTTATTTTTTGGGGTAAAAAAAATTGAATTGGGGCCCCCCTATTTTTCTTATCTAGCACAGGAACAGCAGAAGCTGCGGGCTGCAACCCTCAGCTGTGTGCTGTACCTTGGCTGGTTCTGAAAAATAGAGGAGATCCCACACTTTTTTTAGTGATTTTTTTTTTTCTTTTTAAAAAATGACATGCGGTCACCCCCATTTTTCTAAAACCAGCCAAGGTACAGCAGCCAATCTGGGGCTGATATTATTAGGGTGGGAAGGGCCATCGTTATTTGGCCCTTTCCAGCCTAACATTGCACCAATTCTGGCTGAAGGACTACAGCTATGACCGCAAATCACCTGAGTGACGGCACCGCTGATCGTGCTGCTCACTTCAGTCACTCGGGTGATTTGCCGTCACGGGTGGAGGACTCCTGCTGTGACCGGAAATCACCTGAGTGACAGCACCGCTGATTGCGTAGCTCACTTCAGTCACTCGGGTGATATGCTGTCACAGATGGAGGACTCCAGCTGTGGCAGCAGCTAACCTGAGTGACGTCACTGCTGATAGCGCTACTCACTTCAGTTGCGGCCTGAACCTCACAGCGGGCAGTTTTGTTCTATGGCGCTCGCTGTGAGGGTCAGATTTAGCAGTGCTGGAAGCGTCGTGGGACCTTGTGTGGATTATGTCCGACCTGGTGGGAAGGTTGGAAGGTTAATAAAGTGATGAAAGA
This sequence comes from Anomaloglossus baeobatrachus, assembly GCF_048569485.1. Taxonomy (NCBI): domain Eukaryota; kingdom Metazoa; phylum Chordata; class Amphibia; order Anura; family Aromobatidae; genus Anomaloglossus; species Anomaloglossus baeobatrachus. The sequence goes on from NW_027445292.1 coordinate 49,864, forward strand.
GAGTGCTTTTGTTGGTATATGCAACAGATGAGGACTTCTTTGTATATGTGTGACGGAGGACTTTATGCTGATCTAACGGTAGATGGCGATGTTGTGTAAAGTTTCCTTACTCACTGTATTGTAAAAAGTCTTTTCTTTTCTTCCTGGTTTCGTTTTTCACTTCCTGATGCAATGCTGTATGACTGTGCAAATCATTACCTCATGTTCTCTCAGAAGTAAAGAGCTTGTTATCCCATGTAATCTGCTCTGTGAACTTTGTTCTGCAACTGGGAAGCTAGAAGCTGTGCAACAGCTTTTTTGTCTTTTATTTGAAATAAAGGATTTTTCTGTGTTAGTGTTTATTTACTTTCACTTACAAATTAGTGATGAGGGGGAGTCTCATAGACGCCTGCCATGACTAATCTAGGACTTAGAGGCTTCCATGGGCTTCCATTAACTCCTTATTACCCGGATTGCCACCGCACCAGGGCAATCAGGATGATCTGGGTAAAGTGCTGGGACTGTCACATCTAACGGATGCGGCAATTCCGGTTGGCTGATATTTTTAGGCTAGGGGGCTCCCAATAACGTGGGTCTCCCAGCCTGAGAATACCATCCCTCATCTGTGAGGTTTTATCTTGGTTGGGTTTCAAAATGGAGAGGGACCACACGCCATTTATTGTTTGTTTGTTTTTTAATTATTTATTTATTTTACTATACCTCTTAGTACCTCTTAGTCTTCAGACAGTCACCGTCACTGCAGGATTGGGATCCTCGGATGCAACCCGGTAGAAGATAGCCTTTCAGAGAACAGTGAAGTGTAGAGAAGAAACTCTCATGCCGGTGAGACCCTGAGAACAGCCGTGATGGGGAGAGCCATGTTGAACTGTGAAACAATGCCTGTGAAATATGTGTGCCTCTCCTATGGGGAAGATTGGTGTTTCCAAGACACTGGTGACAGTAAAGACAAAGTGTTTTATAGCTGGCCCAAGTGTGGACTTTATTCTTATGGGAGTGAATCTGCAGCATGTTCCTTGGAGCAGCAGCAGCAGCGGACTGACAGCCCAGAAGTACCCGGTTACTCAGGTATCGCACCACAGCACCAACCCAAACACACACTGCAAACCCCTTTTCTGTAGCGTGTCAGGCGGGTGCTGGACTATGTCCCTCACCCCCGGCTACCAATCACAAGAGAATTGAGATAAGGCAGATGAGACTAGTCAGCAAGGAACGACTTGAGGAACCTGGAAATGGTGACAACATGCACAGTCACATCATCACTCACATACGGCCAGACTATCTATACAGACAACCCCTTTTACACAAATACATTGGTTGCTATTTATTGATTTCTTACCTCCTGTCTGCTCTCGCCATCTTTTCCGGCTTTTATTTTCTTCTTCATACCTAAAAATTAAAGTGGACATAGATATTGATGAGATACAATCTTTACATTCGGCCTCATTTACATTTCTGTTCCTGTTTTACGTCGCCCAACCTGAAGTTGCTGAGACACTGCAATATTGGATGGAAGGGCTCACGCCACCGGATTAGCTGGACGAGTGCTAGCGGATTTTTTATTGAATAGCACTCGGCCCAACGTTTTTCAGAGGGCCAGTGCTGAGGCCCAATTTGTTGTTTTACTGACAGAACCTCTTGGTGCCGGCTACAATTTGCCATTCAATCGGATAAGACTCATTCAGGTCTATGGTGCGAGGGACACATTGCCATCCGAGGGCGGTCAGATTTCTCCATCTTCTCCTCAGTGAGGTCATAAGCATCATTTACATCTGCTTTACAACAGCAGCAGTTTTGGAACAATTTGCTTCTCAGTAATCTAGATGGGTTAAAAGTTTCTCAAACTAATTTTTTGTTTAGGGACCACTTCACATTTGGAGTGACTTTAAGGGGCCAATGTGACAGAAAATACTTAAACGTGACAGCTTTAAAAAACTGCACCCCTCAAAGTAGTCAAAACCAAATCCAAGAAGCTTATTTACCCTTTAGATGCTTCACACTAATTAAAGCAATTTTGAACATTAAATTAACATTTTAATTTTTCGCACAAAAATGTGTTTATTTAGCAAAAAATTGTTCCATTTCACAAGGGTTACAGGAGAAATAATATGGAGCATAGAATTCTGTCCTATTTCTCCTGAGTATGTTGATACTGCATATTTAGTGGAAAAACGATGTGCGAGCGCAAGGTGGGGTCTGGAAGGGATGGAGCGGAATTTGCTATCTATTCCAGAGAGCATGCTGCATTTGTAGAGCCCCTGATGTGCAAACAGTGAAGACTCCCACAAGTGACCCCATTTTGGAAACTAAACCCCTCAAGGAATTCATCTAGATACGTGGTGCGCACCATAAATCCCCAGATGCTTCACAAAGTTTTATAACATTGAGCCGTGAAAATAAAAACACACATTGACATACAAATTTTGCTTTAGTTCCAATTTTCTCATTTTCACAAGGGTATTGGCAGAAATTACACAACACATTTTGGGGTCCATTTTTATTTCTGAGGACAGACACATACCTCCAAACTTTCCAAGAAAGGAAAGAGGGCCAAACTGTGTGTCACGCTATGTGTGCGCCACGGCGATTTTAGGCCACGCCCCTAACCATACCCATTTCACAACTAGTCACGCCCATAACCACTCCCCATCCACACCCATTCAGCACTGCCGATCACATTGTTTTATAAACAATAATTATAAACAGAAAAAATATAAAATATTCTTAATGCAAACTTGGTAGTATTTATTTTAAATTAGAATATTTTAAAGCAACAAAATTCTATTCTAAAGCAGATCTGACACCTTAATCTACAATAGGTAAAAGTTGCACATTACATATACTGTAAGATCTACTCTATTAGACAAATTATCTTTAATAACATTGTGCTTCTGGTTAACCCCTTTAACTCCCCCGGGAGTGCCGGTGTATTTGCAATGATGGTGCGTGAGGGAGTGCCGGTGTATGTGTAGTGATGGTGCGTGCAGGAGTGCCGGTGTATGTGCGGTCATGGTGCGTGCGGGAGTGCCGGTGTATGTACAGTGATGGTGCGTGCGGGAGTGCCGGAGTATTTGCAGTGATGGTGCGTGCGGGAGGGCCAGTGTACGTGTAGTGACAGTGCGTGCGGGAGTGCCGGTGTATGTGCGGGGATGGTGGGTGTGGGAGTGCCGGTGTATGTGCAGTGATGGTGCGTGCAGGAGTGCCGGTGTATTTGCGGTGATGGTGCGTGGGGGGGTGCCGGTGTATGTGCGGTGATGGTGCGTGCGGGAGTGCCGGTGAATGTGTAGTGATGGTGCGTGCGGGAGTGCCGGTGTATGTGTAGTGATGGTGCGTGCGGGAGTGCCGGTGTATGTGTAGTGATGGTGCGTGCGGGAGTGCCGGTGTATGTACGGTGATGGTGCGTTGGGGGAGTGCCGGTGTATGTGCGGTGATGGTGAGTGGGGGGAGTGCCGGTGTATCTGTAGTGATGGTGCGTGCAGGAGTGCCACTGTATGTGCGGTGATGGTGCGTGCGGGAGTGCCGGTGTATGTGCAGTGATGGTGCGTGGGGGGAGTGCCGGTGTATGTGCGGTGATGGTGCGTGGGGGGAGTGCCGGTGTATGTGTAGTGATGGTGCGTGCAGGAGTGCCGCTGTATGTGCGGTGATGGTGCGTGCGGGAGTGCCGGTGTATGTGCGGTGATGGTGCGTGCAGGAGTGCCGGTGTATGTGCGGAGATGGTGCGTGCGGGAGTGCCGGTGTATGTGCAGGGATGGTGCGTGCAGGAGTCCCGGTGTATGTGCGGGGATGGTGGGTGGGGGGAGTGCCGGTGTATGTGCAGTGATGGTGCGTGTCGGTGTATGTGTGGGGATGGTGGGTGGGGGGAGTGCCGGTGTATGTGCGGGGATGGTGGGTGGGGGGAGTGCCGGTGTATGTGCAGTGATGGTGCGTGTCGGTGTATGTGTGGGGATGGTGGGTGGGGGGAGTGCCGGTGTATGTGCGGGGATGGTGGGTGGGGGGAGTGCCGGTGTATGTGGGGGGATGGTGGGTGGGGGGAGTGCCGGTGTATGTGCGGGGATGGTGGGTGGGGGGAGTGCCGGTGTATGTGCGGGGATGGTGGGTGGGGGGAGTGCCGGTGTATGTGCGGGGATGGTGGGTGGGGGGAGTGCCGGTGTATGTGCGGGGATGGTGGGGTCTCTCTCTCTCAGCCTAAAAACAAAGAAAAAAAAAATGGGATCCGTCACCTCAGTTTTTACACAATCAGAGACGTATCCGTCGCACCAGGCACAAAGTGGATTGTCTTAAACCTTATCTCATGATTGTTACAATCAAAAGATACTCCGAGTGTATCAATGCACAATAAAGAATTCCATAAGCTTTTTTAGGATAAAACCCAAAACTTTATTAGGCAATCAAACATATAAATATTAAAATAAACAGGGAGACACACCTTGTTGAAGGACAGAAATATGCCACCGTTTTGAACACGCATCGGTATTTTCAGTCAGATAAAGCACAAGTATTGCAAATCGTTATTATTATTCTTTCATGTGTCAAACTATTAGTAGCAAGATATCATTATTTTAACCAAAATTATCAAGACATGAACATTGCAGACAGCAATTCCACCCTTCGTTATTGCTATTCTGGCATAATAAGCCTATATTCATATAGGTGCCTTGCCGTCAGCATGCTCAAGCCCTGTGCATACTATGCTCCACAATATGGATGTGTGTCAATAGCCGCATATACATACAATGCACCTATAGGCTCATAACAATCCCACAGATTGAACAAAATAGGTAAGTATATTATATTATATTTGGCCCATAAAAATAGATGAAATCAGGGCTTTTGTCTGTAAAGAGTATACATATACCGCCAATATCATAATCAAACTATATATTGTCATCACCATAAGACATGTGGGCAGACACATATATTATGAAAAGTAATTAACAGTCTTGACACACATCCAAGTTGTTCAATCATTCACAGATGAAAACGCTGCAATGTGCACAGTCAGAAGCACAAGTGGCAATGCTCTGAATAAAGGTGTTCATCTAGAAATGCACAGCATCACTATCGTATTCCACCACAGTGAGTGTGATTTGTTAATCACCAAGTGTGCAGGTATAGTTTGACACATGAAAGAATAATAATAACGATTTGCAATACTTGTGCTTTATCTGACTGAAAATACCGATGCGTGTTCAAAACGGTGGCATATTTCTGTCCTTCAACAAGGTGTGTCTCCCTGTTTATTTTAATATTTATATGTTTGATTGCCTAATAAAGTTTTGGGTTTTATCCTAAAAAAGCTTATGGAATTCTTTATTGTGCATTGATACACTCGGAGTATCTTTTGATTGTAACAATCATGAGATAAGGCTGAGGGGCACTTTGCACACTGCGACATCGCAGGTGCGATGTCGGTGGGGTCAAATTGAAAGTGACGCACATCCGGCATCGCATGCGACATCGCAGTGTGTAAAGCCTGGATGATACGATTAACGAGCGCAAAAGCGTCGTAATCGTATCATCGGTGCAGCGTCGGCGTAATCCATAATTACGCTGACGCGACGGTCCGATGTTGTTCCTCGCTCCTGCGGCAGCACACCACACATCGCTGTGTGTGAAGCCGCAGGAGCGAGGAACATCTCCTACCGGCGTCACCGCGGCTTCCGTAGGATATGCGGAAGGAAGGAGGTGGGCAGGATGTTTACATCCCACTCATCTCCGCCCCTCCGCTCCGATTGGCCGCCTGCCGTGTGACGTCGCAGAGACGCCGCACGACCCGCCCCCTTAACAAGGAGGCGGGTCGCCGGCCACAGGGACGTCGCACGGCAGATGAGTGTGTGTGTGAAGCTGGCGTAGCGATAATTTTCGCTACGCCAGCTATCACCACATATCGCTGCTGCGACGGGGGCGGGGACTATCGCACTCGGCATCGCAGCATCGGCCTGCGATGTCGCAGTGTGCAAAGTGCCCCTTAGATTGTGTAAGTGGAGTGATGCTCCTTGATGTAAAGGTCCAGTCACACTAAACAACTTACCAGCGATCCCAACAACGATAGGGATCGCTGGTAAGTTGCTAGGAGGTTGCTGGTGAGATGTCACACTAAGCGACGCTCCAGCGATCCCACCAGCAACCTGACCTGGCAGGGATCGCTGGAGCGTCGCTACACGAGTTGCTGGTGAGCTCACCAGCAACCAGTGACCAGCCCCCAGCGCCGCGTGGAAGATGCTGCGCTTGGTAACTAAGGTAAATATCGGGTAACCAACCCGATATTTACCTTGGTTATCAGCGCACTCAGCTACACGTGCAGAGAGCAGGGAGCAGCGCACACTGAGCGCTGGCTCCCTGCTCTCCTAGTTACAGCACACATCGGGTTAATTACCCGATGTGTGCTGCAGCTAAATGTGCACAGAGCAGGGAGCAGCGCACAATGCTTAGCGCTGGCTCCCTGCTCTCCTAGCTACAGTACACATCGGGTTAATTAACCCGATGTGTCCTGCAGCTACATGTGCACAGAGCAGGGAGCAGCGCACAATGCTTAGTGCTGGCTCTCTGCTCTCCTAGCTACAGCACACATCGGGTTAATTAACCCGATGTGTCCTGCAGCTACATGTGCACAGAGCAGGAGCCGGCAGCACAGGCAGTGAGAGCGGCGGAGGCTGGTAACAAAGGTAAATATCGGCTTCTTGGTTACCCGATGTTTACATTGGTTACCAGCCTCCGCAGAAGCCGGCTCCTGCTGCCTGCACATTTAGTTGTTGCTGTCTCGCTGTCATACACAGTGATGTGTGCTTCACAGCAGGAGAGCAACAACTAAAAAATGGCCCAGGACATTCAGCAACAACCAACGACCTCACAGCAGGGGCCAGGTTGTTGCTGGATGTCACACA
>NW_027445293.1:0-56195 GCF_048569485.1 Anomaloglossus baeobatrachus
GAGATCGATATTTAATAAAATAAGTAGAAATCCACTAAAAGTTTTTGGGTCTTGGTTATCTTGCAATCCCGAGAAATCGTCCCCATGATACAATCCATTTTAAAGCCCATTTTTAACGGGCATTTCGACGCATACATGAAATGAACACATTTTATCTCCAAAACTCATAACAGATGCAAGCTTGTCCTGTTTGGTGGAGATGATATTTAATAAAATAAGTAGAAATCCACTAAAAGTTTTGTTTGGTTATCTTTGCAATCCCGAGATAATCGTCTCCAATGCTCCAAATCCATTTTAAAGCATTTTTAAGGCATTTCGCGCATACATGAAATGAACACATTTTTCTCCAAAACTATAACAGATGCAAGCTTGTCCTGTTTGGTGGAGATGATATTTAATAAAATAAGTAGAAATCCACTAAAAGTTTTGTTTGGTTATCTTGCAATCCCGAGATAATCGTCTCCATGCTCCAAATCCATTTTAAAGCCATTTTTAAGGCATTTCGCGCATACATGAAATGAACACATTTTTCTCCAAAACTATAACAGATGCAAGCTTGTCCTGTTTGGTGGAGATGATATTTAATAAAATAAGTAGAAATCCACTAAAAGTTTTGTTTGGTTATCTTGCAATCCCGAGATAATCGTCTCCATGCTCCAAATCCATTTTAAAGCCATTTTAAGGCATTTCGCGCATACATGAAATGAACACATTTTTCTCCAAAACTATAACAGATGCAAGCTTGTCCTGTTTGGTGGAGATGATATTTAATAAAATAAGTAGAAATCCACTAAAAGTTTTGTTTGGTTATCTTGCAATCCCGAGATAATCGTCTCCATGCTCCAAATCCATTTTAAAGCCATTTTTAAGGCATTTCGCGCATACATGAAATGAACACATTTTTCTCCAAAACTATAACAGATGCAAGCTTGTCCTGTTTGGTGGAGATGATATTTAATAAAATAAGTAGAAATCCACTAAAAGTTTTGTTTGGTTATATTGCAATCCCGAGATAATCTGTCTCCATGCTCCAAATCCATTTTAAAGCCATTTTTAAGGCATTTCGCGCATACATGAAATGAACACATTTTTCTCCAAAACTATAACAGATGCAAGCTTGTCCTGTTTGGTGGAGATGATTTTTAATAAAATAAGTAGAAATCCACTAAAAGTTTTGTTTGGTTATCTTGCAATCCCGAGATAATCGTCTCCATGCTCCAAATCCATTTTAAAGCCATTTTTAAGGCATTTCGCGCATACATGAAATGAACACATTTTTCTCCAAAACTATAACAGATGCAAGCTTGTCCTGTTTGGTGGAGATGATATTTAATAAAATAAGTAGAAATCCACTAAAAGTTTTGTTTGGTTATATTGCAATCCCGAGATAATCGTCTCCATGCTCCAAATCCATTTTTAAAGCCATTTTTAAGGCATTTCGCGCATACATGAAATGACACATTTTTCTACAAAACTATAACAGATGCAAGCTTGTCCTGTTCGGTGAGATGATATTTAATAAAATAAGTAGAAATCCACTAAAAGTTTTGTTTGGTTATCTTGCAATCCGAGATAATCGTCTCCATGCTCCAAATCCATTTTAAAGCCATTTTTAAGGCATTTCGCGCATACATGAAATGAACACATTTTTCTCCAAAACTATAAACAGATGCAAGCTTGTCCTGTTTGGTGGAGATGATATTTAATAAAATAAGTAGAAATCCACTAAAAGTTTTGTTTGGTTATCTTGCAATCCCGAGATAATCGTCTCCATGCTCCAAATCCATTTTAAAGCCATTTTTAAGGCATTTCGCGCATACATGAAATGAACACATTTTTTCTCCAAAACTATAACAGATGCAAGCTTGTCCTGTTTGGTGGAGATGATATTTAATAAAATAAGTAGAAATCCACTAAAAGTTTTGTTTGGTTATATTGCAATCCCGAGATAATCGTCTCCATGCTCCAAATCCATTTTAAAGCCATTTTTAAGGCATTTCGCGCATACATGAAATGAACACATTTTTCTCCAAAACTATAACAGATGCAAGCTTGTCCTGTTTGGTGGAGATGATATTTAATAAAATAAGTAGAAATCCACTAAAAGTTTTGTTTGGTTATCTTGCAATCCCGAGATAATCGTCTCCATGCTCCAAATCCATTTTAAAGCCATTTTTAAGGCATTTCGCGCATACATGAAATGAACACATTTTTCTCCAAAACTATAACAGATGCAAGCTTGTCCTGTTTGGTGGAGATGATATTTAATAAAATAGTAGAAATCCACTAAAAGTTTTGTTGGTTATCTTGCAATCCCGAGATAATCGTCTCCATGCTCCAAATCCATTTTAAAGCCATTTTTAAGGCAATTTCGCGCATACATGAAATGAACACATTTTTCTCCAAAACTATAACAGATGCAAGCTTGTCCTGTTTGGTGGAGATAATATTTAATAAAATAAGTAGAAATCTACTAAAAGTTTCGTTTGTTTATATTGCCATCCTGAGATAATCGTCTCCATGCTCCAAATCCATTTTAAAGCCATTTCAAAGGCATTTTGCGCATACATGAAATGAACACATTTTTCTCCAAAACTATAACACATGCAAGCTTGTCCTGTTTGGTGGAGATGATATTTAATAAAATAAGTAGAAATCCACTAAAAGTTTTGTTTGGTTATCTTGCAATCCCGAGATAATCGTCTCCATGCTCCAAATCCATTTTAAAGCCATTTTTAAGGCATTTCGCGCATACATGAAATGAACACATTTTTCTCTAAAACTATAACAGATGCAAGCTTGTCCTGTTTGGTGGAGATGATATTTAATAAAATAAGTAGAAATCCACTAAAAGTTTTGTCTTTGGTTATCTTGCAATCCCGAGATAATCGTCTCCATGCTCCAAATCCATTTTAAAGCCATTTTTAAGGCATTTCGCGCATACATGAAATGAACACATTTTTCTCCAAAACTATAACAGATGCAAGCTTGTCCTGTTTGGTGGAGATGATATTTAATAAAATAAGTAGAAATCCACTAAAAGTTTTGTTTGGTTATCTTGCAATCCGAGATAATCGTCTCCATGCTCCAAATCCATTTTAAAGCCATTTTTTAAGGCATTTCGAGCATACATGAAATGAACACATTTTTCTCCAAAACTATAACAGATGCAAGCTTGTCCTGTTTGGTGGAGATGATATTTAATAAAATAAGTAGAAATCCACTAAAAGTTTTGTTTGGTTATCTTGCAATCCCGAGATAATCGTCTCCATGCTCCAAATCCCTTTTAAAGCCATTTCAAAGGCATTTTGCGCATACATGAAATGAACACATTTTTCTCCAAAACTATAACACATGCAAGCTTGTCCTGTTTGGTGGAGATGATATTTAATAAAATAAGTAGAAATCCACTAAAAGTTTTGTTTGGTTATCTTGCAATCCCGAGATAATCGTCTCCATGCTCCAAATCCATTTTTAAAGCCATTTTTAAGGCATTTCGCGCATACATGAAATGAACACATTTTTCTCCAAAACTATAACAGATGCAAGCTTGTCCTGTTTGGTGGAGATGATATTTAATAAAATAAGTAGAAATTTACTAAAAGTTTTGTTTGGTTATCTTGCAATCCCGAGATAATCGTCTCCATGCTCCAAATCCATTTTAAAGCCATTTTTAAGGCAATTTCGCGCATACATGAAATGAACACATTTTTCTCCAAAACTATAACAGATGCAAGCTTGTCCTGTTTGGTGGAGATGATATTTAATAAAATAAGTAGAAATCACTAAAGTTTTGTTTGGTTATCTTGCAATCCCGAGATAATCGTCTCCATGCTCCAAATCCATTTTAAAGCCATTTCAAAGGCATTTTGCGCATACATGAAATGAACACATTTTTCTCCAAAACTATAACACATGCAAGCTTGTCCTGTTTGGTGGAGATGATATTTAATAAAATAAGTAGAAAACCACTAAAAGTTTTGTTTGGTTATCTTGCAATCCCGAGATAATCGTCTCCATGCTCCAAATCCATTTTAAAGCCATTTTTAAGGCATTTCGCGCATACATGAAATGAACCACATTTTTCTCCAAAACTATAACAGATGCAAGCTTGTCCTGTTTGGTGGAGATGAGATGATATTTAATAAAATAAGTAGAAATCCACTAAAAGTTTTGTTTGGTTATCTTGCAATCCCGAGATAATCGTCTCCATGCTCCAAATCCATTTTAAAGCCATTTTTAAGGCATTTCGCGCATACATGAAATGAACACATTTTTCTACAAAACTATAACAGATGCAAGCTTGTCCTGTTTGGTGGAGATGATATTTAATAAAATAAGTAGAAATCCACTAAAAGTTTTGTTTGGTTATCTTGCAATCCCGAGATAATCGTCTCCATGCTCCAAATCCATTTTAAAGCCATTTTTAAGGCATTTCGCGCATACATGAAATGAACACATTTTTCTCCCAAAACTATAACAGATGCAAGCTTGTCCTGTTTGGTGGAGATGATATTTAATAAAATAAGTAGAAATCCACTAAAAGTTTTGTTTGGTTATCTTGCAATCCCGAGATAATCGTCTCCATGCTCCAAATCCATTTTAAAGCCATTTTTAAGGCAATTTCGCGCATACATGAAATGAACACATTTTTCTCCAAAACTATAACAGATGCAAGCTTGTCCTGTTTGGTGGAGATGATATTTAATAAAATAAGTAGAAATCCACTAAAAGTTTTGTTTGGTTATCTTGCAATCCCGAGATAATCGTCTCCATGCTCCAAATCCATTTTAAAGCCATTTTTAAGGCATTTCGCGCATACATGAAATGAACACATTTTTCTACAAAACTATAACAGATGCAAGCTTGTCCTGTTTGGTGGAGATGATATTTAATAAAATAAGTAGAAATCCACTAAAAGTTTTGTTTGGTTATCTTGCAATCCCGAGATAATCGTCTCCATGCTCCAAATCCATTTTAAAGCCATTTTTAAGGCATTTCGCGCATACATGAAATGAACACATTTTTCTCCAAAACTATAACAGATGCAAGCTTGTCCTGTTTGGTGGAGATGATATTTAATAAAATAAGTAGAAATCCACTAAAAGTTTTGTTTGGTTATCTTGCAATCCCGAGATAATCGTCTCCATGCTCCAAATCCATTTTAAAGCCATTTTTAAGGCATTTCGCGCATACATGAAATGAACACATTTTTCTCCAAAACTATAACAGATGCAAGCTTGTCCTGTTTGGTGGAGATGATATTTAATAAAATAAGTAGAAAATCCACTAAAAGTTTTGTTTGGTTATCTTGCAATCCCGAGATAATCGTCTCCATGCTCCAAATCCATTTTAAAGCCATTTTTAAGGCATTTCGCGCATACATGAAATGAACACATTTTTCTCCAAAACTATAACAGATGCAAGCTTGTCCTGTTTGGTGGAGATGATATTTAATAAAATAAGTAGAAATCCACTAAAAGTTTTGTTTGGTTATTTTGCAATCCCGAGATAATCGTCTCCATGCTCCAAATCCATTTTAAAGCCATTTTTAAGGCATTTCGCGCATACATGAAATGAACACCATTTTTCCTCCAAAACTATAACAGATGCAAGCTTGTCCTGTTTGGTGAGATGATATTTAATAAAATAAGTAGAAATCCACTAAAAGTTTTGTTTGGTTATCTTGCAATCCCGAGATAATCGTCTCCATGCTCCAAATCCATTTTAAAGCCATTTTTAAGGCATTTCGCGCATACATGAAATGAACACATTTTTCTCCAAAACTATAACAGATGCAAGCTTGTCCTGTTTGGTGGAGATGATATTTAATAAAATAAGTAGAAATCCACTAAAAGTTTTGTTTGGTTATCTTGCAATCCCGAGATAATCGTCTCCATGCTCCAAATCCATTTTAAAGCCATTTTTAAGGCATTTCGCGCATACATGAAATGAACACATTTTTCTACAAAACTATAACAGATGCAAGCTTGTCCTGTTTGGTGGAGGATGATATTTAATAAAATAAGTAGAAATCCACTAAAAGTTTTGTTTGGTTATCTTGCAATCCCGAGATAATCGTCTCCATGCTCCAAATCCATTTTAAAGCCATTTTTAAGGCATTTCGCGCATACATGAAATGAACACATTTTTCTCCAAAACTATAACAGATGCAAGCTTGTCCTGTTTGGTGGAGATGATATTTAATAAAATAAGTAGAAATCCACTAAAAGTTTTGTTTGGTTATCTTGCAATCCCGAGATAATCGTCCTCCATGCTCCAAATCCATTTTAAAGCCATTTTTAAGGCATTTTCGCGCATACATGAAATGAACACATTTTTCTCCAAAACTATAACAGATGCAAGCTTGTCCTGTTTGGTGGAGATGATATTTAATAAAATAAGTAGAAATCCACTAAAAGTTTTGTTTGGTTATCTTGCAATCCGAGATAATCGTCTCCATGCTCCAAATCCATTTTTAAAGCCATTTTTAAGGCATTTCGCGCATACATGAAATGAACACATTTTTCTCCAAAACTATAACAGATGCAAGCTTGTCCTGTTTGGTGGAGATGATATTTAATAAAATAAGTAGAAATCCACTAAAAGTTTTGTTTGGTTATCTTGCAATCCCGAGATAATCGTCTCCATGCTCCAAATCCATTTTAAAGCCATTTTTAAGGCATTTCGCGCATACATGAAATGAACACATTTTTCTACAAAACTATAACAGATGCAAGCTTGTCCTGTTTGGTGGAGATGATATTTAATAAAATAAGTAGAAATCCACTAAAAGTTTTGTTTGGTTATCTTGCAATCCCGAGATAATCGTCTCCATGCTCCAAATCCATTTTAAAGCCATTTTTAAGGCATTTCGCGCATACATGAAATGAACACATTTTTCTCCAAAACTATAACAGATGCAAGCTTGTCCTGTTTGGTGGAGATGATATTTAATAAAATAAGTAGAAATCCACTAAAAGTTTTGTTTGGTTATCTTGCAATCCCGAGATAATCGTCTCCATGCTCCAAATCCATTTTAAAGCCATTTTTAAGGCATTTCGCGCATACATGAAAATGAACACATTTTTCTCCAAAACTATAACAGATGCAAGCTTGTCCTGTTTGGTGGAGATGATATTTAATAAAATAAGTAGAAATCCACTAAAAGTTTTGTTTGGTTATCTTGCAATCCCGAGATAATCGTCTCCATGCTCCAAATCCATTTTAAAGCCATTTTTAAGGCATTTCGCGCATACATGAAATGAACACATTTTTCTCCAAAACTATAACAGATGCAAGCTTGTCCTGTTTGGTGGAGATGATATTTAATAAAATAAGTAGAAATCCACTAAAAGTTTTGTTTGGTTATATTGCAATCCCGAGATAATCGTCTCCATGCTCCAAATCCATTTTAAAGCCATTTTTAAGGCATTTCGCGCATACATGAAATGAACACATTTTTCTCCAAAACTATAACAGATGCAAGCTTGTCCTGTTTGGTGGAGATGATATTTAATAAAATAAGTAGAAATCCACTAAAAGTTTTGTTTGGTTATATTGCAATCCCGAGATAATTGTCTCCATGCTCCAAATCCATTTTAAAGCCATTTTTAAGGCATTTCGCGCATACATGAAATGAACACATTTTTCTCCAAAACTATAACAGATGCAAGCTTGTCCTGTTTGGTGGAGATGATATTTAATAAAATAAGTAGAAATCCACTAAAAGTTTTGTTTGGTTATCTTGCAATCCCGAGATAATCGTCTCCATGCTCCAAATCCATTTTAAAGCCATTTTTAAGGCATTTCGCGCATACATGAAATGAACACATTTTTCTCCAAAACTATAACAGATGCAAGCTTGTCCTGTTTGGTGGAGATGATATTTAATAAAATAAGTAGAAATCCACTAAAAGTTTTGTTTGGTTATATTGCAATCCCGAGATAATCGTCTCCATGCTCCAAATCCATTTTAAAGCCATTTTTAAGGCATTTCGCGCATACATGAAATGAACACATTTTTCTACAAAACTATAACAGATGCAAGCTTGTCCTGTTTGGTGGAGATGATATTTAATAAAATAAGTAGAAATCCACTAAAAGTTTTGTTTGGTTATCTTGCAATCCCGAGATAATCGTCTCCATGCTCCAAATCCATTTTAAAGCCATTTTTAAGGCATTTCGCGCATACATGAAATGAACACATTTTTCTCCAAAACTATAACAGATGCAAGCTTGTCCTGTTTGGTGGAGATGATATTTAATAAAATAAGTAGAAATCCACTAAAAGTTTTGTTTGGTTATCTTGCAATCCCGAGATAATCGTCTCCATGCTCCAAATCCATTTTAAAGCCATTTTTAAGGCATTTCGCGCATACATGAAATGAACACATTTTTCTCCAAAACTATAACAGATGCAAGCTTGTCCTGTTTGGTGGAGATAATATTTAATAAAATAAGTAGAAATCTACTAAAAGTTTCGTTTGTTTATATTGCCATCCTGAGATAATCGTCTCCATGCTCCAAATCCATTTTAAAGCCATTTCAAAGGCATTTTGCGCATACATGAAATGAACACATTTTTCTCCAAAACTATAACACATGCAAGCTTGTCCTGTTTGGTGGAGATGATATTTAATAAAATAAGTAGAAATCCACTAAAAGTTTTGTTTGGTTATCTTGCAATCCCGAGATAATCGTCTCCATGCTCCAAATCCATTTTAAAGCCATTTTTAAGGCATTTCGCGCATACATGAAATGAACACATTTTTCTCCAAAACTATAACAGATGCAAGCTTGTCCTGTTTGGTGGAGATGATATTTAATAAAATAAGTAGAAATCCACTAAAAGTTTTGTTTGGTTATCTTGCAATCCCGAGATAATCGTCTCCATGCTCCAAATCCATTTTAAAGCCATTTTTAAGGCATTTCGCGCATACATGAAATGAACACATTTTTCTCCAAAACTATAACAGATGCAAGCTTGTCCTGTTTGGTGGAGATGATATTTAATAAAATAAGTAGAAATCCACTAAAAGTTTTGTTTGGTTATCTTGCAATCCCGAGATAATCGTCTCCATGCTCCAAATCCATTTTAAAGCCATTTTTAAGGCATTTCGCGCATACATGAAATGAACACATTTTTCTCCAAAACTATAACAGATGCAAGCTTGTCCTGTTTGGTGGAGATGATATTTAATAAAATAAGTAGAAATCCACTAAAAGTTTTGTTTGGTTATCTTGCAATCCCGAGATAATCGTCTCCATGCTCCAAATCCATTTTAAAGCCATTTTTAAGGCATTTCGCGCATACATGAAATGAACACATTTTTCTCCAAAACTATAACAGATGCAAGCTTGTCCTGTTTGGTGGAGATGATATTTAATAAAATAAGTAGAAATCCACTAAAAGTTTTGTTTGGTTATCTTGCAATCCCGAGATAATCGTCTCCATGCTCCAAATCCATTTTAAAGCCATTTTTAAGGCATTTCGCGCATACATGAAATGAACACATTTTTCTCCAAAACTATAACAGATGCAAGCTTGTCCTGTTTGGTGGAGATGATATTTAATAAAATAAGTAGAAATCCACTAAAAGTTTTGTTTGGTTATCTTGCAATCCCGAGATAATCGTCTCCATGCTCCAAATCCATTTTAAAGCCATTTTTAAGGCATTTCGCGCATACATGAAATGAACACATTTTTCTCCAAAACTATAACAGATGCAAGCTTGTCCTGTTTGGTGGAGATGATATTTAATAAAATAAGTAGAAATCCACTAAAAGTTTTGTTTGGTTATATTGCAATCCCGAGATAATCGTCTCCATGCTCCAAATCCATTTTAAAGCCATTTTTAAGGCATTTCGCGCATACATGAAATGAACACATTTTTCTCCAAAACTATAACAGATGCAAGCTTGTCCTGTTTGGTGGAGATGATATTTAATAAAATAAGTAGAAATCCACTAAAAGTTTTGTTTGGTTATATTGCAATCCCGAGATAATTGTCTCCATGCTCCAAATCCATTTTAAAGCCATTTTTAAGGCATTTCGCGCATACATGAAATGAACACATTTTTCTCCAAAACTATAACAGATGCAAGCTTGTCCTGTTTGGTGGAGATGATATTTAATAAAATAAGTAGAAATCCACTAAAAGTTTTGTTTGGTTATCTTGCAATCCCGAGATAATCGTCTCCATGCTCCAAATCCATTTTAAAGCCATTTTTAAGGCATTTCGCGCATACATGAAATGAACACATTTTTCTCCAAAACTATAACAGATGCAAGCTTGTCCTGTTTGGTGGAGATGATATTTAATAAAATAAGTAGAAATCCACTAAAAGTTTTGTTTGGTTATATTGCAATCCCGAGATAATCGTCTCCATGCTCCAAATCCATTTTAAAGCCATTTTTAAGGCATTTCGCGCATACATGAAATGAACACATTTTTCTACAAAACTATAACAGATGCAAGCTTGTCCTGTTCGGTGGAGATGATATTTAATAAAATAAGTAGAAATCCACTAAAAGTTTTGTTTGGTTATCTTGCAATCCCGAGATAATCGTCTCCATGCTCCAAATCCATTTTAAAGCCATTTTTAAGGCATTTCGCGCATACATGAAATGAACACATTTTTCTCCAAAACTATAACAGATGCAAGCTTGTCCTGTTTGGTGGAGATGATATTTAATAAAATAAGTAGAAATCCACTAAAAGTTTTGTTTGGTTATCTTGCAATCCCGAGATAATCGTCTCCATGCTCCAAATCCATTTTAAAGCCATTTTTAAGGCATTTCGCGCATACATGAAATGAACACATTTTTCTCCAAAACTATAACAGATGCAAGCTTGTCCTGTTTGGTGGAGATGATATTTAATAAAATAAGTAGAAATCCACTAAAAGTTTTGTTTGGTTATATTGCAATCCCGAGATAATCGTCTCCATGCTCCAAATCCATTTTAAAGCCATTTTTAAGGCATTTCGCGCATACATGAAATGAACACATTTTTCTCCAAAACTATAACAGATGCAAGCTTGTCCTGTTTGGTGGAGATGATATTTAATAAAATAAGTAGAAATCCACTAAAAGTTTTGTTTGGTTATCTTGCAATCCCGAGATAATCGTCTCCATGCTCCAAATCCATTTTAAAGCCATTTTTAAGGCATTTCGCGCATACATGAAATGAACACATTTTTCTCCAAAACTATAACAGATGCAAGCTTGTCCTGTTTGGTGGAGATGATATTTAATAAAATAAGTAGAAATCCACTAAAAGTTTTGTTTGGTTATCTTGCAATCCCGAGATAATCGTCTCCATGCTCCAAATCCATTTTAAAGCCATTTTTAAGGCATTTCGCGCATACATGAAATGAACACATTTTTCTCCAAAACTATAACAGATGCAAGCTTGTCCTGTTTGGTGGAGATAATATTTAATAAAATAAGTAGAAATCTACTAAAAGTTTCGTTTGTTTATATTGCCATCCTGAGATAATCGTCTCCATGCTCCAAATCCATTTTAAAGCCATTTCAAAGGCATTTTGCGCATACATGAAATGAACACATTTTTCTCCAAAACTATAACACATGCAAGCTTGTCCTGTTTGGTGGAGATGATATTTAATAAAATAAGTAGAAATCCACTAAAAGTTTTGTTTGGTTATCTTGCAATCCCGAGATAATCGTCTCCATGCTCCAAATCCATTTTAAAGCCATTTTTAAGGCATTTCGCGCATACATGAAATGAACACATTTTTCTCTAAAACTATAACAGATGCAAGCTTGTCCTGTTTGGTGGAGATGATATTTAATAAAATAAGTAGAAATCCACTAAAAGTTTTGTTTGGTTATCTTGCAATCCCGAGATAATCGTCTCCATGCTCCAAATCCATTTTAAAGCCATTTTTAAGGCATTTCGCGCATACATGAAATGAACACATTTTTCTCCAAAACTATAACAGATGCAAGCTTGTCCTGTTTGGTGGAGATGATATTTAATAAAATAAGTAGAAATCCACTAAAAGTTTTGTTTGGTTATCTTGCAATCCCGAGATAATCGTCTCCATGCTCCAAATCCATTTTAAAGCCATTTTTAAGGCATTTCGCGCATACATGAAATGAACACATTTTTCTCCAAAACTATAACAGATGCAAGCTTGTCCTGTTTGGTGGAGATGATATTTAATAAAATAAGTAGAAATCCACTAAAAGTTTTGTTTGGTTATCTTGCAATCCCGAGATAATCGTCTCCATGCTCCAAATCCCTTTTAAAGCCATTTCAAAGGCATTTTGCGCATACATGAAATGAACACATTTTTCTCCAAAACTATAACACATGCAAGCTTGTCCTGTTTGGTGGAGATGATATTTAATAAAATAAGTAGAAATCCACTAAAAGTTTTGTTTGGTTATCTTGCAATCCCGAGATAATCGTCTCCATGCTCCAAATCCATTTTAAAGCCATTTTTAAGGCATTTCGCGCATACATGAAATGAACACATTTTTCTCCAAAACTATAACAGATGCAAGCTTGTCCTGTTTGGTGGAGATGATATTTAATAAAATAAGTAGAAATTTACTAAAAGTTTTGTTTGGTTATCTTGCAATCCCGAGATAATCGTCTCCATGCTCCAAATCCATTTTAAAGCCATTTTTAAGGCATTTCGCGCATACATGAAATGAACACATTTTTCTCCAAAACTATAACAGATGCAAGCTTGTCCTGTTTGGTGGAGATGATATTTAATAAAATAAGTAGAAATCCACTAAAAGTTTTGTTTGGTTATCTTGCAATCCCGAGATAATCGTCTCCATGCTCCAAATCCATTTTAAAGCCATTTCAAAGGCATTTTGCGCATACATGAAATGAACACATTTTTCTCCAAAACTATAACACATGCAAGCTTGTCCTGTTTGGTGGAGATGATATTTAATAAAATAAGTAGAAAACCACTAAAAGTTTTGTTTGGTTATCTTGCAATCCCGAGATAATCGTCTCCATGCTCCAAATCCATTTTAAAGCCATTTTTAAGGCATTTCGCGCATACATGAAATGAACACATTTTTCTCCAAAACTATAACAGATGCAAGCTTGTCCTGTTTGGTGGAGATGAGATGATATTTAATAAAATAAGTAGAAATCCACTAAAAGTTTTGTTTGGTTATCTTGCAATCCCGAGATAATCGTCTCCATGCTCCAAATCCATTTTAAAGCCATTTTTAAGGCATTTCGCGCATACATGAAATGAACACATTTTTCTCCAAAACTATAACAGATGCAAGCTTGTCCTGTTTGGTGGAGATGATATTTAATAAAATAAGTAGAAATCCACTAAAAGTTTTGTTTGGTTATCTTGCAATCCCGAGATAATCGTCTCCATGCTCCAAATCCATTTTAAAGCCATTTTTAAGGCATTTCGCGCATACATGAAATGAACACATTTTTCTCCAAAACTATAACAGATGCAAGCTTGTCCTGTTTGGTGGAGATGATATTTAATAAAATAAGTAGAAATCCACTAAAAGTTTTGTTTGGTTATCTTGCAATCCCGAGATAATCGTCTCCATGCTCCAAATCCATTTTAAAGCCATTTTTAAGGCATTTCGCGCATACATGAAATGAACACATTTTTCTCCAAAACTATAACAG
The DNA here is from genome assembly GCF_048569485.1 of Anomaloglossus baeobatrachus. Classification (NCBI taxonomy): domain Eukaryota; kingdom Metazoa; phylum Chordata; class Amphibia; order Anura; family Aromobatidae; genus Anomaloglossus; species Anomaloglossus baeobatrachus. The sequence goes on from NW_027445293.1 coordinate 13,659, forward strand.
ATGCAAGCTTGTCCTGTTTGGTGGAGATGATATTTAATAAAATAAGTAGAAATCCACTAAAAGTTTTGTTTGGTTATATTGCAATCCCGAGATAATCGTCTTCATGCTCCAAATCCATTTTAAAGCCATTTTTAAGGCATTTCGCGCATACATGAAATGAACACATTTTTCTCCAAAACTATAACAGATGCAAGCTTGTCCTGTTTGGTGGAGATGATATTTAATAAAATAAGTAGAAATCCACTAAAAGTTTTGTTTGGTTATCTTGCAATCCCGAGATAATCGTCTCCATGCTCCAAATCCATTTTAAAGCCATTTTTAAGGCATTTCGCGCATACATGAAATGAACACATTTTTCTCCAAAACTATAACAGATGCAAGCTTGTCCTGTTTGGTGGAGATAATATTTAATAAAATAAGTAGAAATCTACTAAAAGTTTCGTTTGTTTATATTGCCATCCTGAGATAATCGTCTCCATGCTCCAAATCCATTTTAAAGCCATTTCAAAGGCATTTTGCGCATACATGAAATGAACACATTTTTCTCCAAAACTATAACACATGCAAGCTTGTCCTGTTTGGTGGAGATGATATTTAATAAAATAAGTAGAAATCCACTAAAAGTTTTGTTTGGTTATCTTGCAATCCCGAGATAATCGTCTCCATGCTCCAAATCCATTTTAAAGCCATTTTTAAGGCATTTCGCGCATACATGAAATGAACACATTTTTCTCCAAAACTATAACAGATGCAAGCTTGTCCTGTTTGGTGGAGATGATATTTAATAAAATAAGTAGAAATCCACTAAAAGTTTTGTTTGGTTATCTTGCAATCCCGAGATAATCGTCTCCATGCTCCAAATCCATTTTAAAGCCATTTTTAAGGCATTTCGCGCATACATGAAATGAACACATTTTTCTCCAAAACTATAACAGATGCAAGCTTGTCCTGTTTGGTGGAGATAATATTTAATAAAATAAGTAGAAAACTACTAAAAGTTTCGTTTGTTTATATTGCCATCCTGAGATAATCGTCTCCATGCTCCAAATCCATTTTAAAGCCATTTCAAAGGCATTTTGCGCATACATGAAATGAACACATTTTTCTCCAAAACTATAACACATGCAAGCTTGTCCTGTTTGGTGGAGATGATATTTAATAAAATAAGTAGAAATCCACTAAAAGTTTTGTTTGGTTATTTTGCAATCCCGAGATAATCATCTCCATGCTCCAAATCCATTTTAAAGCCATTTTTAAGGCATTTCGCGCATACATGAAATGAACACATTTTTCTCTAAAACTATAACAGATGCAAGCTTGTCCTGTTTGGTGGAGATGATATTTAATAAAATAAGAAGAAATCCACTAAAAGTTTTGTTTGGTTATCTTGCAATCCCGAGATAATCGTCTCCATGCTCCAAATCCATTTTAAAGCCATTTTTAAGGCATTTCGCGCATACATGAAATGAACACATTTTTCTCCAAAACTATAACAGATGCAAGCTTGTCCTGTTTGGTGGAGATGATATTTAATAAAATAAGTAGAAATCCACTAAAAGTTTTGTTTGGTTATCTTGCAATCCCGAGATAATCGTCTCCATGCTCCAAATCCATTTTAAAGCCATTTTTAAGGCATTTCGCGCATACATGAAATGAACACATTTTTCTCCAAAACTATAACAGATGCAAGCTTGTCCTGTTTGGTGGAGATGATATTTAATAAAATAAGTAGAAATCCACTAAAAGTTTTGTTTGGTTATCTTGCAATCCCGAGATAATCGTCTCCATGCTCCAAATCCATTTTAAAGCCATTTTTAAGGCATTTCGCGCATACATGAAATGAACACATTTTTCTCCAAAACTATAACAGATGCAAGCTTGTCCTGTTTGGTGGAGATAATATTTAATAAAATAAGTAGAAATCTACTAAAAGTTTCGTTTGTTTATATTGCCATCCTGAGATAATCGTCTCCATGCTCCAAATCCATTTTAAAGCCATTTCAAAGGCATTTTGCGCATACATGAAATGAACACATTTTTCTCCAAAACTATAACACATGCAAGCTTGTCCTGTTTGGTGGAGATGATATTTAATAAAATAAGTAGAAATCCACTAAAAGTTTTGTTTGGTTATCTTGCAATCCCGAGATAATCGTCTCCATGCTCCAAATCCATTTTAAAGCCATTTTTAAGGCATTTCGCGCATACATGAAATGAACACATTTTTCTCTAAAACTATAACAGATGCAAGCTTGTCCTGTTTGGTGGAGATGATATTTAATAAAATAAGTAGAAATCCACTAAAAGTTTTGTTTGGTTATCTTGCAATCCCGAGATAATCGTCTCCATGCTCCAAATCCATTTTAAAGCCATTTTTAAGGCATTTCGCGCATACATGAAATGAACACATTTTTCTCCAAAACTATAACAGATGCAAGCTTGTCCTGTTTGGTGGAGATGATATTTAATAAAATAAGTAGAAATCCACTAAAAGTTTTGTTTGGTTATCTTGCAATCCCGAGATAATCGTCTCCATGCTCCAAATCCATTTTAAAGCCATTTTTAAGGCATTTCGCGCATACATGAAATGAACACATTTTTCTCCAAAACTATAACAGATGCAAGCTTGTCCTGTTTGGTGGAGATGATATTTAATAAAATAAGTAGAAATCCACTAAAAGTTTTGTTTGGTTATCTTGCAATCCCGAGATAATCGTCTCCATGCTCCAAATCCATTTTAAAGCCATTTCAAAGGCATTTTGCGCATACATGAAATGAACACATTTTTCTCCAAAACTATAACACATGCAAGCTTGTCCTGTTTGGTGGAGATGATATTTAATAAAATAAGTAGAAATCCACTAAAAGTTTTGTTTGGTTATCTTGCAATCCCGAGATAATCGTCTCCATGCTCCAAATCCATTTTAAAGCCATTTTTAAGGCATTTCGCGCATACATGAAATGAACACATTTTTCTCCAAAACTATAACAGATGCAAGCTTGTCCTGTTTGGTGGAGATGATATTTAATAAAATAAGTAGAAATCCACTAAAAGTTTTGTTTGGTTATCTTGCAATCCCGAGATAATCGTCTCCATGCTCCAAATCCATTTTAAAGCCATTTTTAAGGCATTTCGCGCATACATGAAATGAACACATTTTTCTCCAAAACTATAACAGATGCAAGCTTGTCCTGTTTGGTGGAGATGATATTTAATAAAATAAGTAGAAATCCACTAAAAGTTTTGTTTGGTTATCTTGCAATACCGAGATAATCGTCTCCATGCTCCAAATCCATTTTAAAGCCATTTCAAAGGCATTTTGCGCATACATGAAATGAACACATTTTTCTCCAAAACTATAACACATGCAAGCTTGTCCTGTTTGGTGGAGATGATATTTAATAAAATAAGTAGAAAACCACTAAAAGTTTTGTTTGATTATCTTGCAATCCCGAGATAATCGTCTCCATGCTCCAAATCCATTTTAAAGCCATTTTTAAGGCATTTCGCGCATACATGAAATGAACACATTTTTCTCCAAAACTATAACAGATGCAAGCTTGTCCTGTTTGGTGGAGATGATATTTAATAAAATAAGTAGAAATCCACTAAAAGTTTTGTTTGGTTATCTTGCAATCCCGAGATAATCGTCTCCATGCTCCAAATCCATTTTAAAGCCATTTTTAAGGCATTTTGCGCATACATGAAATGAACACATTTTTCTCCAAAACTATAACAGATGCAAGCTTGTCCTGTTTGGTGGAGATGATATTTAATAAAATAAGTAGAAATCCACTAAAAGTTTTGTTTGGTTATCTTGCAATCCCGAGATAATCGTCTCCATGCTCCAAATCCATTTTAAAGCCATTTTTAAGGCATTTCGCGCATACATGAAGTGAACACATTTTTCTCCAAAACTATAACAGATGCAAGCTTGTCCTGTTTGGTGGAGATGATATTTAATAAAATAAGTAGAAATCCACTAAAAGTTTTGTTTGGTTATCTTGCAATCCCGAGATAATCGTCTCCATGCTCCAAATCCATTTTAAAGCCATTTTTAAGGCATTTCGCGCATACATGAAATGAACACATTTTTCTCCAAAACTATAACAGATGCAAGCTTGTCCTGTTTGGTGGAGATGATATTTAATAAAATAAGTAGAAATCCACTAAAAGTTTTGTTTGGTTATATTGCAATCCCGAGATAATCGTCTCCATGCTCCAAATCCATTTTAAAGCCATTTTTAAGGCATTTCGCGCATACATGAAATGAACACATTTTTCTCCAAAACTATAACAGATGCAAGCTTGTCCTGTTTGGTGGAGATAATATTTAATAAAATAAGTAGAAATCTACTAAAAGTTTCGTTTGTTTATATTGCCATCCTGAGATAATCGTCTCCATGCTCCAAATCCATTTTAAAGCCATTTCAAAGGCATTTTGCGCATACATGAAATGAACACATTTTTCTCCAAAACTATAACACATGCAAGCTTGTCCTGTTTGGTGGAGATGATATTTAATAAAATAAGTAGAAATCCACTAAAAGTTTTGTTTGGTTATCTTGCAATCCCGAGATAATCGTCTCCATGCTCCAAATCCATTTTAAAGCCATTTTTAAGGCATTTCGCGCATACATGAAATGAACACATTTTTCTCTAAAACTATAACAGATGCAAGCTTGTCCTGTTTGGTGGAGATGATATTTAATAAAATAAGTAGAAATCCACTAAAAGTTTTGTTTGGTTATCTTGCAATCCCGAGATAATCGTCTCCATGCTCCAAATCCATTTTAAAGCCATTTTTAAGGCATTTCGCGCATACATGAAATGAACACATTTTTCTCCAAAACTATAACAGATGCAAGCTTGTCCTGTTTGGTGGAGATGATATTTAATAAAATAAGTAGAAATCCACTAAAAGTTTTGTTTGGTTATCTTGCAATCCCGAGATAATCGTCTCCATGCTCCAAATCCATTTTAAAGCCATTTTTAAGGCATTTCGCGCATACATGAAATGAACACATTTTTCTCCAAAACTATAACAGATGCAAGCTTGTCCTGTTTGGTGGAGATGATATTTAATAAAATAAGTAGAAATCCACTAAAAGTTTTGTTTGGTTATCTTGCAATCCCGAGATAATCGTCTCCATGCTCCAAATCCATTTTAAAGCCATTTCAAAGGCATTTTGCGCATACATGAAATGAACACATTTTTCTCCAAAACTATAACACATGCAAGCTTGTCCTGTTTGGTGGAGATGATATTTAATAAAATAAGTAGAAATCCACTAAAAGTTTTGTTTGGTTATCTTGCAATCCCGAGATAATCGTCTCCATGCTCCAAATCCATTTTAAAGCCATTTTTAAGGCATTTCGCGCATACATGAAATGAACACATTTTTCTCCAAAACTATAACAGATGCAAGCTTGTCCTGTTTGGTGGAGATGATATTTAATAAAATAAGTAGAAATCCACTAAAAGTTTTGTTTGGTTATCTTGCAATCCCGAGATAATCGTCTCCATGCTCCAAATCCATTTTAAAGCCATTTTTAAGGCATTTCGCGCATACATGAAATGAACACATTTTTCTCCAAAACTATAACAGATGCAAGCTTGTCCTGTTTGGTGGAGATGATATTTAATAAAATAAGTAGAAATCCACTAAAAGTTTTGTTTGGTTATCTTGCAATCCCGAGATAATCGTCTCCATGCTCCAAATCCATTTTAAAGCCATTTTTAAGGCATTTCGCGCATACATGAAATGAACACATTTTTCTCCAAAACTATAACAGATGCAAGCTTGTCCTGTTTGGTGGAGATGATATTTAATAAAATAAGTAGAAATCCACTAAAAGTTTTGTTTGGTTATCTTGCAATCCCGAGATAATCGTCTCCATGCTCCAAATCCATTTTAAAGCCATTTTTAAGGCATTTCGCGCATACATGAAATGAACACATTTTTCTCCAAAACTATAACAGATGCAAGCTTGTCCTGTTTGGTGGAGATGATATTTAATAAAATAAGTAGAAATCCACTAAAAGTTTTGTTTGGTTATCTTGCAATCCCGAGATAATCGTCTCCATGCTCCAAATCCATTTTAAAGCCATTTTTAAGGCATTTCGCGCATACATGAAATGAACACATTTTTCTCCAAAACTATAACAGATGCAAGCTTGTCCTGTTTGGTGGAGATGATATTTAATAAAATAAGTAGAAATCCACTAAAAGTTTTGTTTGGTTATCTTGCAATCCCGAGATAATCGTCTCCATGCTCCAAATCCATTTTAAAGCCATTTTTAAGGCATTTCGCGCATACATGAAATGAACACATTTTTCTCCAAAACTATAACAGATGCAAGCTTGTCCTGTTTGGTGGAGATCATATTTAATAAAATAAGTAGAAATCTACTAAAAGTTTCGTTTGTTTATATTGCCATCCTGAGATAATCGTCTCCATGCTCCAAATCCATTTTAAAGCCATTTCAAAGGCATTTTGCGCATACATGAAATGAACACATTTTTCTCCAAAACTATAACACATGCAAGCTTGTCCTGTTTGGTGGAGATGATATTTAATAAAATAAGTAGAAAACCACTAAAAGTTTTGTTTGGTTATCTTGCAATCCCGAGATAATCGTCTCCATGCTCCAAATCCATTTTAAAGCCATTTTTAAGGCATTTCGCGCATACATGAAATGAACACATTTTTCTCCAAAACTATAACAGATGCAAGCTTGTCCTGTTTGGTGGAGATGATATTTAATAAAATAAGTAGAAATCCACTAAAAGTTTTGTTTGGTTATCTTGCAATCCCGAGATAATCGTCTCCATGCTCCAAATCCATTTTAAAGCCATTTCAAAGGCATTTTGCGCATACATGAAATGAACACATTTTTCTCCAAAACTATAACACATGCAAGCTTGTCCTGTTTGGTGGAGATGATATTTAATAAAATAAGTAGAAATCCACTAAAAGTTTTGTTTGGTTATCTTGCAATCCCGAGATAATCGTCTCCATGCTCCAAATCCATTTTAAAGCCATTTTTAAGGCATTTCGCGCATACATGAAATGAACACATTTTTCTCCAAAACTATAACAGATGCAAGCTTGTCCTGTTTGGTGGAGATGATATTTAATAAAATAAGTAGAAATACACTAAAAGTTTTGTTTGGTTATCTTGCAATCCCGAGATAATCGTCTCCATGCTCCAAATCCATTTTAAAGCCATTTTTAAGGCATTTCGCGCATACATGAAATGAACACATTTTTCTCCAAAACTATAACAGATGCAAGCTTGTCCTGTTTGGTGGAGATGATATTTAATAAAATAAGTAGAAATCCACTAAAAGTTTTGTTTGGTTATCTTGCAATCCCGAGATAATCGTCTCCATGCTCCAAATCCATTTTAAAGCCATTTTTAAGGCATTTCGCGCATACATGAAATGAACACATTTTTCTCCAAAACTATAACAGATGCAAGCTTGTCCTGTTTGGTGGAGATGATATTTAATAAAATAAGTAGAAATCCACTAAAAGTTTTGTTTGGTTATCTTGCAATCCCGAGATAATCGTCTCCATGCTCCAAATCCATTTTAAAGCCATTTTTAAGGCATTTCGCGCATACATGAAATGAACACATTTTTCTCCAAAACTATAACAGATGCAAGCTTGTCCTGTTTGGTGGAGATGATATTTAATAAAATAAGTAGAAATCCACTAAAAGTTTTGTTTGGTTATCTTGCAATCCCGAGATAATCGTCTCCATGCTCCAAATCCATTTTAAAGCCATTTTTAAGGCATTTCGCGCATACATGAAATGAACACATTTTTCTCCAAAACTATAACAGATGCAAGCTTGTCCTGTTTGGTGGAGATGATATTTAATAAAATAAGTAGAAATCCACTAAAAGTTTTGTTTGGTTATCTTGCAATCCCGAGATAATCGTCTCCATGCTCCAAATCCATTTTAAAGCCATTTCAAAGGCATTTTGCGCATACATGAAATGAACACATTTTTCTCCAAAACTATAACACATGCAAGCTTGTCCTGTTTGGTGGAGATGATATTTAATAAAATAAGTAGAAATCCACTAAAAGTTTTGTTTGGTTATCTTGCAATCCCGAGATAATCGTCTCCATGCTCCAAATCCATTTTAAAGCCATTTTTAAGGCATTTCGCGCATACATGAAATGAACACATTTTTCTCCAAAACTATAACAGATGCAAGCTTGTCCTGTTTGGTGGAGATGATATTTAATAAAATAAGTAGAAATCCACTAAAAGTTTTGTTTGGTTATCTTGCAATCCCGAGATAATCGTCTCCATGCTCCAAATCCATTTTAAAGCCATTTCAAAGGCATTTTGCGCATACATGAAATGAACACATTTTTCTCCAAAACTATAACACATGCAAGCTTGTCCTGTTTGGTGGAGATGATATTTAATAAAATAAGTAGAAAACCACTAAAAGTTTTGTTTGGTTATCTTGCAATCCCGAGATAATCGTCTCCATGCTCCAAATCCATTTTAAAGCCATTTTTAAGGCATTTCGCGCATACATGAAATGAACACATTTTTCTCCAAAACTATAACAGATGCAAGCTTGTCCTGTTTGGTGGAGATGATATTTAATAAAATAAGTAGAAATCCACTAAAAGTTTTGTTTGGTTATCTTGCAATCCCGAGATAATCGTCTCCATGCTCCAAATCCATTTTAAAGCCATTTCAAAGGCATTTTGCGCATACATGAAATGAACACATTTTTCTCCAAAACTATAACACATGCAAGCTTGTCCTGTTTGGTGGAGATGATATTTAATAAAATAAGTAGAAATCCACTAAAAGTTTTGTTTGGTTATCTTGCAATCCCGAGATAATCGTCTCCATGCTCCAAATCCATTTTAAAGCCATTTTTAAGGCATTTCGCGCATACATGAAATGAACACATTTTTCTCCAAAACTATAACAGATGCAAGCTTGTCCTGTTTGGTGGAGATGATATTTAATAAAATAAGTAGAAATCCATTAAAAGTTTTGTTTGGTTATCTTGCAATCCCGAGATAATCGTCTCCATGCTCCAAATCCATTTTAAAGCCATTTTTAAGGCATTTCGCGCATACATGAAATGAACACATTTTTCTCCAAAACTATAACAGATGCAAGCTTGTCCTGTTTGGTGGAGATGATATTTAATAAAATAAGTAGAAATCCACTAAAAGTTTTGTTTGGTTATCTTGCAATCCCGAGATAATCGTCTCCATGCTCCAAATCCATTTTAAAGCCATTTTTAAGGCATTTCGCGCATACATGAAATGAACACATTTTTCTCCAAAACTATAACAGATGCAAGCTTGTCCTGTTTGGTGGAGATAATATTTAATAAAATAAGTAGAAATCTACTAAAAGTTTCGTTTGTTTATATTGCCATCCTGAGATAATCGTCTCCATGCTCCAAATCCATTTTAAAGCCATTTCAAAGGCATTTTGCGCATACATGAAATGAACACATTTTTCTCCAAAACTATAACACATGCAAGCTTGTCCTGTTTGGTGGAGATGATATTTAATAAAATAAGTAGAAATCCACTAAAAGTTTTGTTTGGTTATCTTGCAATCCCGAGATAATCGTCTCCATGCTCCAAATCCATTTTAAAGCCATTTTTAAGGCATTTCGCGCATACATGAAATGAACACATTTTTCTCTAAAACTATAACAGATGCAAGCTTGTCCTGTTTGGTGGAGATGATATTTAATAAAATAAGTAGAAATCCACTAAAAGTTTTGTTTGGTTATCTTGCAATCCCGAGATAATCGTCTCCATGCTCCAAATCCATTTTAAAGCCATTTTTAAGGCATTTCGCGCATACATGAAATGAACACATTTTTCTCCAAAACTATAACAGATGCAAGCTCGTCCTGTTTGGTGGAGATGATATTTAATAAAATAAGTAGAAATCCACTAAAAGTTTTGTTTGGTTATCTTGCAATCCCGAGATAATCGTCTCCATGCTCCAAATCCATTTTAAAGCCATTTTTAAGGCATTTCGCGCATACATGAAATGAACACATTTTTCTCCAAAACTATAACAGATGCAAGCTTGTCCTGTTTGGTGGAGATGATATTTAATAAAATAAGTAGAAATCCACTAAAAGTTTTGTTTGGTTATCTTGCAATCCCGAGATAATCGTCTCCATGCTCCAAATCCATTTTAAAGCCATTTTTAAGGCATTTCGCGCATACATGAAATGAACACATTTTTCTCCAAAACTATAACAGATGCAAGCTTGTCCTGTTTGGTGGAGATGATATTTAATAAAATAAGTAGAAATCCACTAAAAGTTTTGTTCGGTTATCTTGCAATCCCGAGATAATCGTCTCCATGCTCCAAATCCATTTTAAAGCCATTTTTAAGGCATTTCGCGCATACATGAAATGAACACATTTTTCTCCAAAACTATAACAGATGCAAGCTTGTCCTGTTTGGTGGAGATGATATTTAATAAAATAAGTAGAAATCCACTAAAAGTTTTATTTGGTTATCTTGCAATCCCGAGATAATCGTCTCCATGCTCCAAATCCATTTTAAAGCCATTTTTAAGGCATTTCGCGCATACATGAAATGAACACATTTTTCTCCAAAACTATAACAGATGCAAGCTTGTCCTGTTTGGTGGAGATGATATTTAATAAAATAAGTAGAAATCCACTAAAAGTTTTGTTTGGTTATCTTGCAATCCCGAGATAATCGTCTCCATGCTCCAAATCCATTTTAAAGCCATTTTTAAGGCATTTCGCGCATACATGAAATGAACACATTTTTCTCCAAAACTATAACAGATGCAAGCTTGTCCTGTTTGGTGGAGATGATATTTAATAAAATAAGTAGAAATCCACTAAAAGTTTTGTTTGGTTATCTTGCAATCCCGAGATAATCGTCTCCATGCTCCAAATCCATTTTAAAGCCATTTTTAAGGCATTTCGCGCATACATGAAATGAACACATTTTTCTCCAAAACTATAACAGATGCAAGCTTGTCCTGTTTGGTGGAGATGATATTTAATAAAATAAGTAGAAATCCACTAAAAGTTTTGTTTGGTTATATTGCAATCCCGAGATAATCGTCTTCATGCTCCAAATCCATTTTAAAGCCATTTTTAAGGCATTTCGCGCATACATGAAATGAACACATTTTTCTCCAAAACTATAACAGATGCAAGCTTGTCCTGTTTGGTGGAGATGATATTTAATAAAATAAGTAGAAATCCACTAAAAGTTTTGTTTGGTTATCTTGCAATCCCGAGATAATCGTCTCCATGCTCCAAATCCATTTTAAAGCCATTTTTAAGGCATTTCGCGCATACATGAAATGAACACATTTTTCTCCAAAACTATAACAGATGCAAGCTTGTCCTGTTTGGTGGAGATAATATTTAATAAAATAAGTAGAAATCTACTAAAAGTTTCGTTTGTTTATATTGCCATCCTGAGATAATCGTCTCCATGCTCCAAATCCATTTTAAAGCCATTTCAAAGGCATTTTGCGCATACATGAAATGAACACATTTTTCTCCAAAACTATAACACATGCAAGCTTGTCCTGTTTGGTGGAGATGATATTTAATAAAATAAGTAGAAATCCACTAAAAGTTTTGTTTGGTTATCTTGCAATCCCGAGATAATCGTCTCCATGCTCCAAATCCATTTTAAAGCCATTTTTAAGGCATTTCGCGCATACATGAAATGAACACATTTTTCTCCAAAACTATAACAGATGCAAGCTTGTCCTGTTTGGTGGAGATGATATTTAATAAAATAAGTAGAAATCCACTAAAAGTTTTGTTTGGTTATCTTGCAATCCCGAGATAATCGTCTCCATGCTCCAAATCCATTTTAAAGCCATTTTTAAGGCATTTCGCGCATACATGAAATGAACACATTTTTCTCCAAAACTATAACAGATGCAAGCTTGTCCTGTTTGGTGGAGATAATATTTAATAAAATAAGTAGAAATCTACTAAAAGTTTCGTTTGTTTATATTGCCATCCTGAGATAATCGTCTCCATGCTCCAAATCCATTTTAAAGCCATTTCAAAGGCATTTTGCGCATACATGAAATGAACACATTTTTCTCCAAAAGTATAACACATGCAAGCTTGTCCTGTTTGGTGGAGATGATATTTAATAAAATAAGTAGAAATCCACTAAAAGTTTTGTTTGGTTATCTTGCAATCCCGAGATAATCGTCTCCATGCTCCAAATCCATTTTAAAGCCATTTTTAAGGCATTTCGCGCATACATGAAATGAACACATTTTTCTCTAAAACTATAACAGATGCAAGCTTGTCCTGTTTGGTGGAGATGATATTTAATAAAATAAGTAGAAATCCACTAAAAGTTTTGTTTGGTTATCTTGCAATCCCGAGATAATCGTCTCCATGCTCCAAATCCATTTTAAAGCCATTTTTAAGGCATTTCGCGCATACATGAAATGAACACATTTTTCTCCAAAACTATAACAGATGCAAGCTTGTCCTGTTTGGTGGAGATCATATTTAATAAAATAAGTAGAAATCTACTAAAAGTTTCGTTTGTTTATATTGCCATCCTGAGATAATCGTCTCCATGCTCCAAATCCATTTTAAAGCCATTTCAAAGGCATTTTGCGCATACATGAAATGAACACATTTTTCTCCAAAACTATAACACATGCAAGCTTGTCCTGTTTGGTGGAGATGATATTTAATAAAATAAGTAGAAAACCACTAAAAGTTTTGTTTGGTTATCTTGCAATCCCGAGATAATCGTCTCCATGCTCCAAATCCATTTTAAAGCCATTTTTAAGGCATTTCGCGCATACATGAAATGAACACATTTTTCTCCAAAACTATAACAGATGCAAGCTTGTCCTGTTTGGTGGAGATGATATTTAATAAAATAAGTAGAAATCCACTAAAAGTTTTGTTTGGTTATCTTGCAATCCCGAGATAATCGTCTCCATGCTCCAAATCCATTTTAAAGCCATTTCAAAGGCATTTTGCGCATACATGAAATGAACACATTTTTCTCCAAAACTATAACACATGCAAGCTTGTCCTGTTTGGTGGAGATGATATTTAATAAAATAAGTAGAAATCCACTAAAAGTTTTGTTTGGTTATCTTGCAATCCCGAGATAATCGTCTCCATGCTCCAAATCCATTTTAAAGCCATTTTTAAGGCATTTCGCGCATACATGAAATGAACACATTTTTCTCCAAAACTATAACAGATGCAAGCTTGTCCTGTTTGGTGGAGATGATATTTAATAAAATAAGTAGAAATCCACTAAAAGTTTTGTTTGGTTATCTTGCAATCCCGAGATAATCGTCTCCATGCTCCAAATCCATTTTAAAGCCATTTTTAAGGCATTTCGCGCATACATGAAATGAACACATTTTTCTCCAAAACTATAACAGATGCAAGCTTGTCCTGTTTGGTGGAGATGATATTTAATAAAATAAGTAGAAATCCACTAAAAGTTTTGTTTGGTTATCTTGCAATCCCGAGATAATCGTCTCCATGCACCAAATCCATTTTAAAGCCATTTTTAACGCATTTCGCGCATACATGAAATGAACACATTTTTCTCCAAAACTATAACAGATGCAAGCTTGTCCTGTTTGGTGGAGATGATATTTAATAAAATAAGTAGAAATCCACTAAAAGTTTTGTTTGGTTATCTTGCAATCCCGAGATAATCGTCTCCATGCTCCAAATCCATTTTAAAGCCATTTTTAAGGCATTTCGCGCATACATGAAATGAACACATTTTTCTCCAAAACTATAACAGATGCAAGCTTGTCCTGTTTGGTGGAGATGATATTTAATAAAATAAGTAGAAATCCACTAAAAGTTTTGTTTGGTTATCTTGCAATCCCGAGATAATCGTCTCCATGCTCCAAATCCATTTTAAAGCCATTTTTAAGGCATTTCGCGCATACATGAAATGAACACATTTTTCTCCAAAACTATAACAGATGCAAGCTTGTCCTGTTTGGTGGAGATGATATTTAATAAAATAAGTAGAAATCCACTAAAAGTTTTGTTTGGTTATCTTGCAATCCCGAGATAATCGTCTCCATGCTCCAAATCCATTTTAAAGCCATTTCAAAGGCATTTTGCGCATACATGAAATGAACACATTTTTCTCCAAAACTATAACACATGCAAGCTTGTCCTGTTTGGTGGAGATGATATTTAATAAAATAAGTAGAAATCCACTAAAAGTTTTGTTTGGTTATCTTGCAATCCCGAGATAATCGTCTCCATGCTCCAAATCCATTTTAAAGCCATTTTTAAGGCATTTCGCGCATACATGAAATGAACACATTTTTCTCCAAAACTATAACAGATGCAAGCTTGTCCTGTTTGGTGGAGATGATATTTAATAAAATAAGTAGAAATCCACTAAAAGTTTTGTTTGGTTATCTTGCAATCCCGAGATAATCGTCTCCATGCTCCAAATCCATTTTAAAGCCATTTTTAAGGCATTTCGCGCATACATGAAATGAACACATTTTTCTCCAAAACTATAACAGATGCAAGCTTGTCCTGTTTGGTGGAGATGATATTTAATAAAATAAGTAGAAATCCACTAAAAGTTTTGTTTGGTTATCTTGCAATCCCGAGATAATCGTCTCCATGCTCCAAATCCATTTTAAAGCCATTTCAAAGGCATTTTGCGCATACATGAAATGAACACATTTTTCTCCAAAACTATAACACATGCAAGCTTGTCCTGTTTGGTGGAGATGATATTTAATAAAATAAGTAGAAAACCACTAAAAGTTTTGTTTGGTTATCTTGCAATCCCGAGATAATCGTCTCCATGCTCCAAATCCATTTTAAAGCCATTTTTAAGGCATTTCGCGCATACATGAAATGAACACATTTTTCTCCAAAACTATAACAGATGCAAGCTTGTCCTGTTTGGTGGAGATGATATTTAATAAAATAAGTAGAAATCCACTAAAAGTTTTGTTTGGTTATCTTGCAATCCCGAGATAATCGTCTCCATGCTCCAAATCCATTTTAAAGCCATTTCAAAGGCATTTTGCGCATACATGAAATGAACACATTTTTCTCCAAAACTATAACACATGCAAGCTTGTCCTGTTTGGTGGAGATGATATTTAATAAAATAAGTAGAAATCCACTAAAAGTTTTGTTTGGTTATCTTGCAATCCCGAGATAATCGTCTCCATGCTCCAAATCCATTTTAAAGCCATTTTTAAGGCATTTCGCGCATACATGAAATGAACACATTTTTCTCCAAAACTATAACAGATGCAAGCTTGTCCTGTTTGGTGGAGATGATATTTAATAAAATAAGTAGAAATCCATTAAAAGTTTTGTTTGGTTATCTTGCAATCCCGAGATAATCGTCTCCATGCTCCAAATCCATTTTAAAGCCATTTTTAAGGCATTTCGCGCATACATGAAATGAACACATTTTTCTCCAAAACTATAACAGATGCAAGCTTGTCCTGTTTGGTGGAGATGATATTTAATAAAATAAGTAGAAATCCACTAAAAGTTTTGTTTGGTTATCTTGCAATCCCGAGATAATCGTCTCCATGCTCCAAATCCATTTTAAAGCCATTTTTAAGGCATTTCGCGCATACATGAAATGAACACATTTTTCTCCAAAACTATAACAGATGCAAGCTTGTCCTGTTTGGTGGAGATGATATTTAATAAAATAAGTAGAAATCCATTAAAAGTTTTGTTTGGTTATATTGCAATCCCGAGATAATCGTCTTCATGCTCCAAATCCATTTTAAAGCCATTTTTAAGGCATTTCGCGCATACATGAAATGAACACATTTTTCTCCAAAACTATAACAGATGCAAGCTTGTCCTGTTTGGTGGAGATGATATTTAATAAAATAAGTAGAAATCCACTAAAAGTTTTGTTTGGTTATCTTGCAATCCCGAGATAATCGTCTCCATGCTCCAAATCCATTTTAAAGCCATTTTTAAGGCATTTCGCGCATACATGAAATGAACACATTTTTCTCCAAAACTATAACAGATGCAAGCTTGTCCTGTTTGGTGGAGATAATATTTAATAAAATAAGTAGAAATCTACTAAAAGTTTCGTTTGTTTATATTGCCATCCTGAGATAATCGTCTCCATGCTCCAAATCCATTTTAAAGCCATTTCAAAGGCATTTTGCGCATACATGAAATGAACACATTTTTCTCCAAAACTATAACACATGCAAGCTTGTCCTGTTTGGTGGAGATGATATTTAATAAAATAAGTAGAAATCCACTAAAAGTTTTGTTTGGTTATCTTGCAATCCCGAGATAATCGTCTCCATGCTCCAAATCCATTTTAAAGCCATTTTTAAGGCATTTCGCGCATACATGAAATGAACACATTTTTCTCCAAAACTATAACAGATGCAAGCTTGTCCTGTTTGGTGGAGATGATATTTAATAAAATAAGTAGAAATCCACTAAAAGTTTTGTTTGGTTATCTTGCAATCCCGAGATAATCGTCTCCATGCTCCAAATCCATTTTAAAGCCATTTTTAAGGCATTTCGCGCATACATGAAATGAACACATTTTTCTCCAAAACTATAACAGATGCAAGCTTGTCCTGTTTGGTGGAGATAATATTTAATAAAATAAGTAGAAATCTACTAAAAGTTTCGTTTGTTTATATTGCCATCCTGAGATAATCGTCTCCATGCTCCAAATCCATTTTAAAGCCATTTCAAAGGCATTTTGCGCATACATGAAATGAACACATTTTTCTCCAAAACTATAACACATGCAAGCTTGTCCTGTTTGGTGGAGATGATATTTAATAAAATAAGTAGAAATCCACTAAAAGTTTTGTTTGGTTATCTTGCAATCCCGAGATAATCGTCTCCATGCTCCAAATCCATTTTAAAGCCATTTTTAAGGCATTTCGCGCATACATGAAATGAACACATTTTTCTCTAAAACTATAACAGATGCAAGCTTGTCCTGTTTGGTGGAGATGATATTTAATAAAATAAGTAGAAATCCACTAAAAGTTTTGTTTGGTTATCTTGCAATCCCGAGATAATCGTCTCCATGCTCCAAATCCATTTTAAAGCCATTTTTAAGGCATTTCGCGCATACATGAAATGAACACATTTTTCTCCAAAACTATAACAGATGCAAGCTTGTCCTGTTTGGTGGAGATGATATTTAATAAAATAAGTAGAAATCCACTAAAAGTTTTGTTTGGTTATCTTGCAATCCCGAGATAATCGTCTCCATGCTCCAAATCCATTTTAAAGCCATTTTTAAGGCATTTCGCGCATACATGAAATGAACACATTTTTCTCCAAAACTATAACAGATGCAAGCTTGTCCTGTTTGGTGGAGATGATATTTAATAAAATAAGTAGAAATCCACTAAAAGTTTTGTTTGGTTATCTTGCAATCCCGAGATAATCGTCTCCATGCTCCAAATCCATTTTAAAGCCATTTTTAAGGCATTTCGCGCATACATGAAATGAACACATTTTTCTCCAAAACTATAACAGATGCAAGCTTGTCCTGTTTGGTGGAGATGATATTTAATAAAATAAGTAGAAATCCACTAAAAGTTTTGTTCGGTTATCTTGCAATCCCGAGATAATCGTCTCCATGCTCCAAATCCATTTTAAAGCCATTTTTAAGGCATTTCGCGCATACATGAAATGAACACATTTTTCTCCAAAACTATAACAGATGCAAGCTTGTCCTGTTTGGTGGAGATGATATTTAATAAAATAAGTAGAAATCCACTAAAAGTTTTATTTGGTTATCTTGCAATCCCGAGATAATCGTCTCCATGCTCCAAATCCATTTTAAAGCCATTTTTAAGGCATTTCGCGCATACATGAAATGAACACATTTTTCTCCAAAACTATAACAGATGCAAGCTTGTCCTGTTTGGTGGAGATGATATTTAATAAAATAAGTAGAAATCCACTAAAAGTTTTGTTTGGTTATCTTGCAATCCCGAGATAATCGTCTCCATGCTCCAAATCCATTTTAAAGCCATTTTTAAGGCATTTCGCGCATACATGAAATGAACACATTTTTCTCCAAAACTATAACAGATGCAAGCTTGTCCTGTTTGGTGGAGATGATATTTAATAAAATAAGTAGAAATCCACTAAAAGTTTTGTTTGGTTATATTGCAATCCCGAGATAATCGTCTCCATGCTCCAAATCCATTTTAAAGCCATTTTTAAGGCATTTCGCGCATACATGAAATGAACACATTTTTCTCCAAAACTATAACAGATGCAAGCTTGTCCTGTTTTGTGGAGATGATATTTAATAAAATAAGTAGAAATCCACTAAAAGTTTTGTTTGGTTATCTTGCAATCCCGAGATAATCGTCTCCATGCTCCAAATCCATTTTAAAGCCATTTTTAAGGCATTTCGCGCATACATGAAATGAACACATTTTTCTCCAAAACTATAACAGATGCAAGCTTGTCCTGTTTGGTGGAGATGATATTTAATAAAATAAGTAGAAATCCACTAAAAGTTTTGTTTGGTTATCTTGCAATCCCGAGATAATCGTCTCCATGCTCCAAATCCATTTTAAAGCCATTTTTAAGGCATTTCGCGCATACATGAAATGAACACATTTTTCTCCAAAACTATAACAGATGCAAGCTTGTCCTGTTTGGTGGAGATGATATTTAATAAAATAAGTAGAAATCCACTAAAAGTTTTGTTTGGTTATATTGCAATCCCGAGATAATCGTCTTCATGCTCCAAATCCATTTTAAAGCCATTTTTAAGGCATTTCGCGCATACATGAAATGAACACATTTTTCTCCAAAACTATAACAGATGCAAGCTTGTCCTGTTTGGTGGAGATGATATTTAATAAAATAAGTAGAAATCCACTAAAAGTTTTGTTTGGTTATCTTGCAATCCCGAGATAATCGTCTCCATGCTCCAAATCCATTTTAAAGCCATTTTTAAGGCATTTCGCGCATACATGAAATGAACACATTTTTCTCCAAAACTATAACAGATGCAAGCTTGTCCTGTTTGGTGGAGATAATATTTAATAAAATAAGTAGAAATCTACTAAAAGTTTCGTTTGTTTATATTGCCATCCTGAGATAATCGTCTCCATGCTCCAAATCCATTTTAAAGCCATTTCAAAGGCATTTTGCGCATACATGAAATGAACACATTTTTCTCCAAAACTATAACACATGCAAGCTTGTCCTGTTTGGTGGAGATGATATTTAATAAAATAAGTAGAAATCCACTAAAAGTTTTGTTTGGTTATCTTGCAATCCCGAGATAATCGTCTCCATGCTCCAAATCCATTTTAAAGCCATTTTTAAGGCATTTCGCGCATACATGAAATGAACACATTTTTCTCCAAAACTATAACAGATGCAAGCTTGTCCTGTTTGGTGGAGATGATATTTAATAAAATAAGTAGAAATCCACTAAAAGTTTTGTTTGGTTATCTTGCAATCCCGAGATAATCGTCTCCATGCTCCAAATCCATTTTAAAGCCATTTTTAAGGCATTTCGCGCATACATGAAATGAACACATTTTTCTCCAAAACTATAACAGATGCAAGCTTGTCCTGTTTGGTGGAGATAATATTTAATAAAATAAGTAGAAATCTACTAAAAGTTTCGTTTGTTTATATTGCCATCCTGAGATAATCGTCTCCATGCTCCAAATCCATTTTAAAGCCATTTCAAAGGCATTTTGCGCATACATGAAATGAACACATTTTTCTCCAAAAGTATAACACATGCAAGCTTGTCCTGTTTGGTGGAGATGATATTTAATAAAATAAGTAGAAATCCACTAAAAGTTTTGTTTGGTTATCTTGCAATCCCGAGATAATCGTCTCCATGCTCCAAATCCATTTTAAAGCCATTTTTAAGGCATTTCGCGCATACATGAAATGAACACATTTTTCTCTAAAACTATAACAGATGCAAGCTTGTCCTGTTTGGTGGAGATGATATTTAATAAAATAAGTAGAAATCCACTAAAAGTTTTGTTTGGTTATCTTGCAATCCCGAGATAATTGTCTCCATGCTCCAAATCCATTTTAAAGCCATTTTTAAGGCATTTCGCGCATACATGAAATGAACACATTTTTCTCCAAAACTATAACAGATGCAAGCTTGTCCTGTTTGGTGGAGATGATATTTAATAAAATAAGTAGAAATCCACTAAAAGTTTTGTTTGGTTATCTTGCAATCCCGAGATAATCGTCTCCATGCTCCAAATCCATTTTAAAGCCATTTTTAAGGCATTTCGCGCATACATGAAATGAACACATTTTTCTCCAAAACTATAACAGATGCAAGCTTGTCCTGTTTGGTGGAGATGATATTTAATAAAATAAGTAGAAATCCACTAAAAGTTTTGTTTGGTTATCTTGCAATCCCGAGATAATCGTCTCCATGCTCCAAATCCATTTTAAAGCCATTTTTAAGGCATTTCGCGCATACATGAAATGAACACATTTTTCTCCAAAACTATAACAGATGCAAGCTTGTCCTGTTTGGTGGAGATGATATTTAATAAAATAAGTAGAAATCCACTAAAAGTTTTGTTCGGTTATCTTGCAATCCCGAGATAATCGTCTCCATGCTCCAAATCCATTTTAAAGCCATTTTTAAGGCATTTCGCGCATACATGAAATGAACACATTTTTCTCCAAAACTATAACAGATGCAAGCTTGTCCTGTTTGGTGGAGATGATATTTAATAAAATAAGTAGAAATCCACTAAAAGTTTTGTTTGGTTATCTTGCAATCCCGAGATAATCGTCTCCATGCTCCAAATCCATTTTAAAGCCATTTTTAAGGCATTTCGCGCATACATGAAATGAACACATTTTTCTCCAAAACTATAACAGATGCAAGCTTGTCCTGTTTGGTGGAGATCATATTTAATAAAATAAGTAGAAATCTACTAAAAGTTTCGTTTGTTTATATTGCCATCCTGAGATAATCGTCTCCATGCTCCAAATCCATTTTAAAGCCATTTCAAAGGCATTTTGCGCATACATGAAATGAACACATTTTTCTCCAAAACTATAACACATGCAAGCTTGTCCTGTTTGGTGGAGATGATATTTAATAAAATAAGTAGAAAACCACTAAAAGTTTTGTTTGGTTATCTTGCAATCCCGAGATAATCGTCTCCATGCTCCAAATCCATTTTAAAGCCATTTTTAAGGCATTTCGCGCATACATGAAATGAACACATTTTTCTCCAAAACTATAACAGATGCAAGCTTGTCCTGTTTGGTGGAGATGATATTTAATAAAATAAGTAGAAATCCACTAAAAGTTTTGTTTGGTTATCTTGCAATCCCGAGATAATCGTCTCCATGCTCCAAATCCATTTTAAAGCCATTTCAAAGGCATTTTGCGCATACATGAAATGAACACATTTTTCTCCAAAACTATAACACATGCAAGCTTGTCCTGTTTGGTGGAGATGATATTTAATAAAATAAGTAGAAATCCACTAAAAGTTTTGTTTGGTTATCTTGCAATCCCGAGATAATCGTCTCCATGCTCCAAATCCATTTTAAAGCCATTTTTAAGGCATTTCGCGCATACATGAAATGAACACATTTTTCTCCAAAACTATAACAGATGCAAGCTTGTCCTGTTTGGTGGAGATGATATTTAATAAAATAAGTAGAAATCCACTAAAAGTTTTGTTTGGTTATCTTGCAATCCCGAGATAATCGTCTCCATGCTCCAAATCCATTTTAAAGCCATTTTTAAGGCATTTCGCGCATACATGAAATGAACACATTTTTCTCCAAAACTATAACAGATGCAAGCTTGTCCTGTTTGGTGGAGATGATATTTAATAAAATAAGTAGAAATCCACTAAAAGTTTTGTTTGGTTATCTTGCAATCCCGAGATAATCGTCTCCATGCTCCAAATCCATTTTAAAGCCATTTTTAAGGCATTTCGCGCATACATGAAATGAACACATTTTTCTCCAAAACTATAACAGATGCAAGCTTGTCCTGTTTGGTGGAGATGATATTTAATAAAATAAGTAGAAATCCACTAAAAGTTTTGTTTGGTTATCTTGCAATCCCGAGATAATCGTCTCCATGCTCCAAATCCATTTTAAAGCCATTTTTAAGGCATTTCGCGCATACATGAAATGAACACATTTTTCTCCAAAACTATAACAGATGCAAGCTTGTCCTGTTTGGTGGAGATGATATTTAATAAAATAAGTAGAAATCCACTAAAAGTTTTGTTTGGTTATCTTGCAATCCCGAGATAATCGTCTCCATGCTCCAAATCCATTTTAAAGCCATTTTTAAGGCATTTCGCGCATACATGAAATGAACACATTTTTCTCCAAAACTATAACAGATGCAAGCTTGTCCTGTTTGGTGGAGATGATATTTAATAAAATAAGTAGAAATCCACTAAAAGTTTTGTTCGGTTATCTTGCAATCCCGAGATAATCGTCTCCATGCTCCAAATCCATTTTAAAGCCATTTTTAAGGCATTTCGCGCATACATGAAATGAACACATTTTTCTCCAAAACTATAACAGATGCAAGCTTGTCCTGTTTGGTGGAGATGATATTTAATAAAATAAGTAGAAATCCACTAAAAGTTTTGTTTGGTTATCTTGCAATCCCGAGATAATCGTCTCCATGCTCCAAATCCATTTTAAAGCCATTTTTAAGGCATTTCGCGCATACATGAAATGAACACATTTTTCTCCAAAACTATAACAGATGCAAGCTTGTCCTGTTTGGTGGAGATCATATTTAATAAAATAAGTAGAAATCTACTAAAAGTTTCGTTTGTTTATATTGCCATCCTGAGATAATCGTCTCCATGCTCCAAATCCATTTTAAAGCCATTTCAAAGGCATTTTGCGCATACATGAAATGAACACATTTTTCTCCAAAACTATAACACATGCAAGCTTGTCCTGTTTGGTGGAGATGATATTTAATAAAATAAGTAGAAAACCACTAAAAGTTTTGTTTGGTTATCTTGCAATCCCGAGATAATCGTCTCCATGCTCCAAATCCATTTTAAAGCCATTTTTAAGGCATTTCGCGCATACATGAAATGAACACATTTTTCTCCAAAACTATAACAGATGCAAGCTTGTCCTGTTTGGTGGAGATGATATTTAATAAAATAAGTAGAAATCCACTAAAAGTTTTGTTTGGTTATCTTGCAATCCCGAGATAATCGTCTCCATGCTCCAAATCCATTTTAAAGCCATTTCAAAGGCATTTTGCGCATACATGAAATGAACACATTTTTCTCCAAAACTATAACACATGCAAGCTTGTCCTGTTTGGTGGAGATGATATTTAATAAAATAAGTAGAAATCCACTAAAAGTTTTGTTTGGTTATCTTGCAATCCCGAGATAATCGTCTCCATGCTCCAAATCCATTTTAAAGCCATTTTTAAGGCATTTCGCGCATACATGAAATGAACACATTTTTCTCCAAAACTATAACAGATGCAAGCTTGTCCTGTTTGGTGGAGATGATATTTAATAAAATAAGTAGAAATCCACTAAACGTTTTGTTTGGTTATCTTGCAATCCGAGATAATCGTCTCCATGCTCCAAATCCATTTTAAAGCCATTTTTAAGGCATTTCGCGCATACATGAAATGAACACATTTTTCTCCAAAACTATAACAGATGCAAGCTTGTCCTGTTTGGTGGAGATGATATTTAATAAAATAAGTAGAAATCCACTAAAAGTTTTGTTTGGTTATCTTGCAATCCCGAGATAATCGTCTCCATGCTCCAAATCCATTTTAAAGCCATTTTTAAGGCATTTCGCGCATACATGAAATGAACACATTTTTCTCCAAAACTTTAACAGATGCAAGCTTGTCCTGTTTGGTGGAGATGATATTTAATAAAATAAGTAGAAATCCACTAAAAGTTTTGTTTGGTTATCTTGCAATCCCGAGATAATCGTCTCCATGCTCCAAATCCATTTTAAAGCCATTTTTAAGGCATTTCGCGCATACATGAAATGAACACATTTTTCTCCAAAACTATAACAGATGCAAGCTTGTCCTGTTTGGTGGAGATGATATTTAATAAAATAAGTAGAAATCCACTAAAAGTTTTGTTTGGTTATCTTGCAATCCCGAGATAATCGTCTCCATGCTCCAAATCCATTTTAAAGCCATTTTTAAGGCATTTCGCGCATACATGAAATGAACACATTTTTCTCCAAAACTATAACAGATGCAAGCTTGTCCTGTTTGGTGGAGATAATATTTAATAAAATAAGTAGAAATCTACTAAAAGTTTCGTTTGTTTATATTGCCATCCTGAGATAATCGTCTCCATGCTCCAAATCCATTTTAAAGCCATTTCAAAGGCATTTTGCGCATACATGAAATGAACACATTTTTCTCCAAAAGTATAACACATGCAAGCTTGTCCTGTTTGGTGGAGATGATATTTAATAAAATAAGTAGAAATCCACTAAAAGTTTTGTTTGGTTATCTTGCAATCCCGAGATAATCGTCTCCATGCTCCAAATCCATTTTAAAGCCATTTTTAAGGCATTTCGCGCATACATGAAATGAACACATTTTTCTCTAAAACTATAACAGATGCAAGCTTGTCCTGTTTGGTGGAGATGATATTTAATAAAATAAGTAGAAATCCACTAAAAGTTTTGTTTGGTTATCTTGCAATCCCGAGATAATTGTCTCCATGCTCCAAATCCATTTTAAAGCCATTTTTAAGGCATTTCGCGCATACATGAAATGAACACATTTTTCTCCAAAACTATAACAGATGCAAGCTTGTCCTGTTTGGTGGAGATGATATTTAATAAAATAAGTAGAAATCCACTAAAAGTTTTGTTTGGTTATCTTGCAATCCCGAGATAATCGTCTCCATGCTCCAAATCCATTTTAAAGCCATTTTTAAGGCATTTCGCGCATACATGAAATGAACACATTTTTCTCCAAAACTATAACAGATGCAAGCTTGTCCTGTTTGGTGGAGATGATATTTAATAAAATAAGTAGAAATCCACTAAAAGTTTTGTTTGGTTATCTTGCAATCCCGAGATAATCGTCTCCATGCTCCAAATCCATTTTAAAGCCATTTTTAAGGCATTTCGCGCATACATGAAATGAACACATTTTTCTCCAAAACTATAACAGATGCAAGCTTGTCCTGTTTGGTGGAGATGATATTTAATAAAATAAGTAGAAATCCACTAAAAGTTTTGTTCGGTTATCTTGCAATCCCGAGATAATCGTCTCCATGCTCCAAATCCATTTTAAAGCCATTTTTAAGGCATTTCGCGCATACATGAAATGAACACATTTTTCTCCAAAACTATAACAGATGCAAGCTTGTCCTGTTTGGTGGAGATGATATTTAATAAAATAAGTAGAAATCCACTAAAAGTTTTGTT
The DNA here is from genome assembly GCF_048569485.1 of Anomaloglossus baeobatrachus. Classification (NCBI taxonomy): domain Eukaryota; kingdom Metazoa; phylum Chordata; class Amphibia; order Anura; family Aromobatidae; genus Anomaloglossus; species Anomaloglossus baeobatrachus. Next base: position 39,160 of record NW_027445293.1, read on the forward strand.
TGGTTATCTTGCAATCCCGAGATAATCGTCTCCATGCTCCAAATCCATTTTAAAGCCATTTTTAAGGCATTTCGCGCATACATGAAATGAACACATTTTTCTCCAAAACTATAACAGATGCAAGCTTGTCCTGTTTGGTGGAGATCATATTTAATAAAATAAGTAGAAATCTACTAAAAGTTTCGTTTGTTTATATTGCCATCCTGAGATAATCGTCTCCATGCTCCAAATCCATTTTAAAGCCATTTCAAAGGCATTTTGCGCATACATGAAATGAACACATTTTTCTCCAAAACTATAACACATGCAAGCTTGTCCTGTTTGGTGGAGATGATATTTAATAAAATAAGTAGAAAACCACTAAAAGTTTTGTTTGGTTATCTTGCAATCCCGAGATAATCGTCTCCATGCTCCAAATTTATTTTAAAGCCATTTTTAAGGCATTTCGCGCATACATGAAATGAACACATTTTTCTCCAAAACTATAACAGATGCAAGCTTGTCCTGTTTGGTGGAGATGATATTTAATAAAATAAGTAGAAATCCACTAAAAGTTTTGTTTGGTTATCTTGCAATCCGAGATAATCGTCTCCATGCTCCAAATCCATTTTAAAGCCATTTCAAAGGCATTTTGCGCATACATGAAATGAACACATTTTTCTCCAAAACTATAACACATGCAAGCTTGTCCTGTTTGGTGGAGATGATATTTAATAAAATAAGTAGAAATCCACTAAAAGTTTTGTTTGGTTATCTTGCAATCCCGAGATAATCGTCTCCATGCTCCAAATCCATTTTAAAGCCATTTTTAAGGCATTTCGCGCATACATGAAATGAACACATTTTTCTCCAAAACTATAACAGATGCAAGCTTGTCCTGTTTGGTGGAGATGATATTTAATAAAATAAGTAGAAATCCACTAAAAGTTTTGTTTGGTTATCTTGCAATCCCGAGATAATCGTCTCCATGCTCCAAATCCATTTTAAAGCCATTTTTAAGGCATTTCGCGCATACATGAAATGAACACATTTTTCTCCAAAACTATAACAGATGCAAGCTTGTCCTGTTTGGTGGAGATGATATTTAATAAAATAAGTAGAAATCCACTAAAAGTTTTGTTTGGTTATCTTGCAATCCCGAGATAATCGTCTCCATGCTCCAAATCCATTTTAAAGCCATTTTTAAGGCATTTCGCGCATACATGAAATGAACACATTTTTCTCCAAAACTATAACAGATGCAAGCTTGTCCTGTTTGGTGGAGATGATATTTAATAAAATAAGTAGAAATCCACTAAAAGTTTTGTTTGGTTATCTTGCAATCCCGAGATAATCGTCTCCATGCTCCAAATCCATTTTAAAGCCATTTTTAAGGCATTTCGCGCATACATGAAATGAACACATTTTTCTCCAAAACTATAACAGATGCAAGCTTGTCCTGTTTGGTGGAGATGATATTTAATAAAATAAGTAGAAATCCACTAAAAGTTTTGTTTGGTTATCTTGCAATCCCGAGATAATCGTCTCCATGCTCCAAATCCATTTTAAAGCCATTTTTAAGGCATTTCGCGCATACATGAAATGAACACATTTTTCTCCAAAACTATAACAGATGCAAGCTTGTCCTGTTTGGTGGAGATGATATTTAATAAAATAAGTAGAAATCCACTAAAAGTTTTGTTTGGTTATCTTGCAATCCCGAGATAATCGTCTCCATGCTCCAAATCCATTTTAAAGCCATTTTTAAGGCATTTCGCGCATACATGAAATGAACACATTTTTCTCCAAAACTATAACAGATGCAAGCTTGTCCTGTTTGGTGGAGATGATATTTAATAAAATAAGTAGAAATCCACTAAAAGTTTTGTTCGGTTATCTTGCACTCCCGAGATAATCGTCTCCATGCTCCAAATCCATTTTAAAGCCATTTTTAAGGCATTTCGCGCATACATGAAATGAACACATTTTTCTCCAAAACTATAACAGATGCAAGCTTGTCCTGTTTGGTGGAGATGATATTTAATAAAATAAGTAGAAATCCACTAAAAGTTTTGTTTGGTTATCTTGCCATCCCGAGATAATCGTCTCCATGCTCCAAATCCATTTTAAAGCCATTTTTAAGGCATTTCGCGCATACATGAAATGAACACATTTTTCTCCAAAACTATAACAGATGCAAGCTTGTCCTGTTTGGTGGAGATCATATTTAATAAAATAAGTAGAAATCTACTAAAAGTTTCGTTTGTTTATATTGCCATCCTGAGATAATCGTCTCCATGCTCCAAATCCATTTTAAAGCCATTTCAAAGGCATTTTGCGCATACATGAAATGAACACATTTTTCTCCAAAACTATAACACATGCAAGCTTGTCCTGTTTGGTGGAGATGATATTTAATAAAATAAGTAGAAACCACTAAAAGTTTTGTTTGGTTATCTTGCAATCCCGAGATAATCGTCTCCATGCTCCAAATCCATTTTAAAGCCATTTTTAAGGCATTTCGCGCATACATGAAATGAACACATTTTTCTCCAAAACTATAACAGATGCAAGCTTGTCCTGTTTGGTGGAGATGATATTTAATAAAATAAGTAGAAATCCACTAAAAGTTTTGTTTGGTTATCTTGCAATCCCGAGATAATCGTCTCCATGCTCCAAATCCATTTTAAAGCCATTTCAAAGGCATTTTGCGCATACATGAAATGAACACATTTTTCTCCAAAACTATAACACATGCAAGCTTGTCCTGTTTGGTGGAGATGATATTTAATAAAATAAGTAGAAATCCACTAAAAGTTTTGTTTGGTTATCTTGCAATCCCGAGATAATCGTCTCCATGCTCCAAATCCATTTTAAAGCCATTTTTAAGGCATTTCGCGCATACATGAAATGAACACATTTTTCTCCAAAACTATAACAGATGCAAGCTTGTCCTGTTTGGTGGAGATGATATTTAATAAAATAAGTAGAAATCCACTAAAAGTTTTGTTTGGTTATCTTGCAATCCCGAGATAATCGTCTCCATGCTCCAAATCCATTTTAAAGCCATTTTTAAGGCATTTCGCGCATACATGAAATGAACACATTTTTCTCCAAAACTATAACAGATGCAAGCTTGTCCTGTTTGGTGGAGATGATATTTAATAAAATAAGTAGAAATCCACTAAAAGTTTTGTTTGGTTATCTTGCAATCCCGAGATAATCGTCTCCATGCTCCAAATCCATTTTAAAGCCATTTTTAAGGCATTTCGCGCATACATGAAATGAACACATTTTTCTCCAAAACTATAACAGATGCAAGCTTGTCCTGTTTGGTGGAGATGATATTTAATAAAATAAGTAGAAATCCACTAAAAGTTTTGTTTGGTTATCTTGCAATCTTGAGATAATCGTCTCCATGCTCCAAATCCATTTTAAAGCCATTTTTAAGGCATTTCGCGCATACATGAAATGAACACATTTTTCTCCAAAACTATAACAGATGCAAGCTTGTCCTGTTTGGTGGAGATGATATTTAATAAAATAAGTAGAAATCCACTAAAAGTTTTGTTTGGTTATCTTGCAATCCCGAGATAATCGTCTCCATGCTCCAAATCCATTTTAAAGCCATTTTTAAGGCATTTCGCGCATACATGAAATGAACACATTTTTCTCCAAAACTATAACAGATGCAAGCTTGTCCTGTTTGGTGGAGATGATATTTAATAAAATAAGTAGAAATCCACTAAAAGTTTTGTTTGGTTATCTTGCAATCCCGAGATAATCGTCTCCATGCTCCAAATCCATTTTAAAGCCATTTTTAAGGCATTTCGCGCATACATGAAATGAACACATTTTTCTCCAAAACTATAACAGATGCAAGCTTGTCCTGTTTGGTGGAGATGATATTTAATAAAATAAGTAGAAATCCACTAAAAGTTTTGTTTGGTTATATTGCAATCCCGAGATAATCGTCTCCATGCTCCAAATCCATTTTAAAGCCATTTTTAAGGCATTTCGCGCATACATGAAATGAACACATTTTTCTCCAAAACTATAACAGATGCAAGCTTGTCCTGTTTGGTGGAGATGATATTTAATAAAATAAGTAGAAATCCACTAAAAGTTTTGTTTGGTTATCTTGCAATCCCGAGATAATCGTCTCTATGCTCCAAATCCATTTTAAAGCCATTTTTAAGGCATTTCGCGCATACATGAAATGAACACATTTTTCTCCAAAACTATAACAGATGCAAGCTTGTCCTGTTTGGTGGAGATGATATTTAATAAAATAAGTAGAAATCCACTAAAAGTTTTGTTTGGTTATCTTGCAATCCCGAGATAATCGTCTCCATGCTCCAAATCCATTTTAAAGCCATTTTTAAGGCATTTCGCGCATACATGAAATGAACACATTTTTCTCCAAAACTATAACAGATGCAAGCTTGTCCTGTTTGGTGGAGATGATATTTAATAAAATAAGTAGAAATCCACTAAAAGTTTTGTTTGGTTATATTGCAATCCCGAGATAATCGTCTCCATGCTCCAAATCCATTTTAAAGCCATTTTTAAGGCATTTCGCGCATACATGAAATGAACACATTTTTCTCCAAAACTATAACAGATGCAAGCTTATCCTGTTTGGTGGAGATGATATTTAATAAAATAAGTAGAAATCCACTAAAAGTTTTGTTTGGTTATCTTGCAATCCCGAGATAATCGTCTCCATGCTCCAAATCCATTTTAAAGCCATTTTTAAGGCATTTCGCGCACACATGAAATGAACACATTTTTCTCCAAAACTATAACAGATGCAAGCTTGTCCTGTTTGGTGGAGATGATATTTAATAAAATAAGTAGAAATCCACTAAAAGTTTTGTTTGGTTATCTTGCAATCCCGAGATAATCGTCTCCATGCTCCAAATCCATTTTAAAGCCATTTTTAAGGCATTTCGCGCATACATGAAATGAACACATTTTTCTCCAAAACTATAACACATGCAAGCTTGTCCTGTTTGGTGGAGATGATATTTAATAAAATAAGTAGAAATCCACTAAAAGTTTTGTTTGGTTATCTTGCAATCCCGAGATAATCGTCTCCATGCTCCAAATCCATTTTAAAGCCATTTTTAAGGCATTTCGCGCATACATGAAATGAACACATTTTTCTCCAAAACTATAACAGATGCAAGCTTGTCCTGTTTGGTGGAGATGATATTTAATAAAATAAGTAGAAATCCACTAAAAGTTTTGTTTGGTTATCTTGCAATCCCGAGATAATCGTCTCCATGCTCCAAATCCATTTTAAAGCCATTTTTAAGGCATTTCGCGCATACATGAAATGAACACATTTTTCTCCAAAACTATAACAGATGCAAGCTTGTCCTGTTTGGTGGAGATGATATTTAATAAAATAAGTAGAAATCCACTAAAAGTTTTGTTTGGTTATCTTGCAATCCCGAGATAATCGTCTCCATGCTCCAAATCCATTTTAAAGCCATTTTTAAGGCATTTCGCGCATACATGAAATGAACACATTTTTCTCCAAAACTATAACAGATGCAAGCTTGTCCTGTTTGGTGGAGATGATATTTAATAAAATAAGTAGAAATCCACTAAAAGTTTTGTTTGGTTATCTTGCAATCCCGAGATAATCGTCTCCATGCTCCAAATCCATTTTAAAGCCATTTTTAAGGCATTTCGCGCATACATGAAATGAACACATTTTTCTCCAAAACTATAACAAATGCAAGCTTGTCCTGTTTGGTGGAGATGATATTTAATAAAATAAGTAGAAATCCACTAAAAGTTTTGTTTGGTTATATTGCAATCCCGAGATAATCGTCTCCATGCTCCAAATCCATTTTAAAGCCATTTTTAAGGCATTTCGCGCATACATGAAATGAACACATTTTTCTCCAAAACTATAACAGATGCAAGCTTGTCCTGTTTGGTGGAGATGATATTTAATAAAATAAGTAGAAATCCACTAAAAGTTTTGTTTGGTTATCTTGCAATCCCGAGATAATCGTCTCCATGCTCCAAATCCATTTTAAAGCCATTTTTAAGGCATTTCGCGCATACATGAAATGAACACATTTTTCTCCAAAACTATAACAGATGCAAGCTTGTCCTGTTTGGTGGAGATGATATTTAATAAAATAAGTAGAAATCCACTAAAAGTTTTGTTTGGTTATCTTGCAATCCCGAGATAATCGTCTCCATGCTCCAAATCCATTTTAAAGCCATTTTTAAGGCATTTCGCGCATACATGAAATGAACACATTTTTCTCCAAAACTATAACAGATGCAAGCTTGTCCTGTTTGGTGGAGATGATATTTAATAAAATAAGTAGAAATCCACTAAAAGTTTTGTTTGGTTATATTGCAATCCCGAGATAATCGTCTCCATGCTCCAAATCCATTTTAAAGCCATTTTTAAGGCATTTCGCGCATACATGAAATGAACACATTTTTCTCCAAAACTATAACAGATGCAAGCTTGTCCTGTTTGGTGGAGATGATATTTAATAAAATAAGTAGAAATCCACTAAAAGTTTTGTTTGGTTATCTTGCAATCCCGAGATAATCGTCTCCATGCTCCAAATCCATTTTAAAGCCATTTTTAAGGCATTTCGCGCATACATGAAATGAACACATTTTTCTCCAAAACTATAACAGATGCAAGCTTGTCCTGTTTGGTGGAGATGATATTTAATAGAATAAGTAGAAATCCACTAAAAGTTTTGTTTGGTTATCTTGCAATCCCGAGATAATCGTCTCCATGCTCCAAATCCATTTTAAAGCCATTTTTAAGGCATTTCGCGCATACATGAAATGAACACATTTTTCTCCAAAACTATAACAGATGCAAGCTTGTCCTGTTTGGTGGAGATGATATTTAATAAAATAAGTAGAAATCCACTAAAAGTTTTGTATGGTTATCTTGCAATCCCGAGATAATCGTCTCCATGCTCCAAATCCATTTTAAAGCCATTTTTAAGGCATTTCGCGCATACATGAAATGAACACATTTTTCTCCAAAACTATAACAGATGCAAGCTTGTCCTGTTTGGTGGAGATGATATTTAATAAAATAAGTAGAAATCCACTAAAAGTTTTGTTTGGTTATATTGCAATCCCGAGATAATCGTCTCCATGCTCCAAATCCATTTTAAAGCCATTTTTAAGGCATTTCGCGCATACATGAAATGAACACATTTTTCTCCAAAACTATAACAGATGCAAGCTTGTCCTGTTTGGTGGAGATGATATTTAATAAAATAAGTAGAAATCCCCTAAAAGTTTTGTTTGGTTATCTTGCAATCCCGAGATAATCGTCTCCATGCTCCAAATCCATTTTAAAGCCATTTTTAAGGCATTTCGCGCATACATGAAATGAACACATTTTTCTCCAAAACTATAACAGATGCAAGCTTGTCCTGTTTGGTGGAGATGATATTTAATAAAATAAGTAGAAATCCACTAAAAGTTTTGTTTGGTTATCTTGCAATCCCGAGATAATCGTCTCCATGCTCCAAATCCATTTTAAAGCCATTTTTAAGGCATTTCGCGCATACATGAAATGAACACATTTTTCTCCAAAACTATAACAGATGCAAGCTTGTCCTGTTTGGTGGAGATGATATTTAATAAAATAAGTAGAAATCCACTAAAAGTTTTGTTTGGTTATCTTGCAATCCCGAGATAATCGTCTCCATGCTCCAAATCCATTTTAAAGCCATTTTTAAGGCATTTCGCGCATACATGAAATGAACACATTTTTCTCCAAAACTATAACAGATGCAAGCTTGTCCTGTTTGGTGGAGATGATATTTAATAAAATAAGTAGAAATCCACTAAAAGTTTTGTTTGGTTATCTTGCAATCCCGAGATAATCGTCTCCATGCTCCAAATCCATTTTAAAGCCATTTTTAAGGCATTTCGCGCATACATGAAATGAACACATTTTTCTCCAAAACTATAACAGATGCAAGCTTGTCCTGTTTGGTGGAGATGATATTTAATAAAATAAGTAGAAATCCACTAAACGTTTTGTTTGGTTATATTGCAATCCCGAGATAATCGTCTCCATGCTCCAAATCCATTTTAAAGCCATTTTTAAGGCATTTCGCGCATACATGAAATGAACACATTTTTCTCCAAAACTATAACAGATGCAAGCTTGTCCTGTTTGGTGGAGATGATATTTAATAAAATAAGTAGAAATCCACTAAAAGTTTTGTTTGGTTATCTTGCAATCCCGAGATAATCGTCTCCATGCTCCAAATCCATTTTAAAGCCATTTTTAAGGCATTTCGCGCATACATGAAATGAACACATTTTTCTCCAAAACTATAACAGATGCAAGCTTCCTGTTTGGTGGAGATGATATTTAATAAAATAAGTAGAAATCCACTAAAAGTTTTGTTTGGTTATCTTGCAATCCCGAGATAATCGTCTCCATGCTCCAAATCCATTTTAAAGCCATTTTTAAGGCATTTCGCGCATACATGAAATGAACACATTTTTCTCCAAAACTATAACAGATGCAAGCTTGTCCTGTTTGGTGGAGATGATATTTAATAAAATAAGTAGAAATCCACTAAAAGTTTTGTTTGGTTATCTTGCAATCCCGAGATAATCGTCTCCATGCTCCAAATCCATTTTAAAGCCATTTTTAAGGCATTTCGCGCATACATGAAATGAACACATTTTTCTCCAAAACTATAACAGATGCAAGCTTGTCCTGTTTGGTGGAGATGATATTTAATAAAATAAGTAGAAATCCACTAAAAGTTTTGTTTGGTTATATTGCAATCCCGAGATAATCGTCTCCATGCTCCAAATCCATTTTAAAGCCATTTTTAAGGCATTTCGCGCATACATGAAATGAACACATTTTTCTCCAAAACTATAACAGATGCAAGCTTGTCCTGTTTGGTGGAGATGATATTTAATAAAATAAGTAGAAATCCACTAAAAGTTTTGTTTGGTTATCTTGCAATCCCGAGATAATCGTCTCCATGCTCCAAATCCATTTTAAAGCCATTTTTAAGGCATTTCTCGCATACATGAAATGAACACATTTTTCTCCAAAACTATAACAGATGCAAGCTTGTCCTGTTTGGTGGAGATGATATTTAATAAAATAAGTAGAAATCCACTAAAAGTTTTGTTTGGTTATCTTGCAATCTTGAGATAATCGTCTCCATGCTCCAAATCCATTTTAAAGCCATTTTTAAGGCATTTCGCGCATACATGAAATGAACACATTTTTCTCCAAAACTATAACAGATGCAAGCTTGTCCTGTTTGGTGGAGATGATATTTAATAAAATAAGTAGAAATCCACTAAAAGTTTTGTTTGGTTATCTTGCAATCCCGAGATAATCGTCTCCATGCTCCAAATCCATTTTAAAGCCATTTTTAAGGCATTTCGCGCATACATGAAATGAACACATTTTTCTCCAAAACTATAACAGATGCAAGCTTGTCCTGTTTGGTGGAGATGATATTTAATAAAATAAGTAGAAATCCACTAAAAGTTTTGTTTGGTTATATTGCAATCCGAGATAATCGTCTCCATGCTCCAAATCCATTTTAAAGCCATTTTTAAGGCATTTCGCGCATACATGAAATGAACACATTTTTCTCCAAAACTATAACAGATGCAAGCTTGTCCTGTTTGGTGGTGATGATATTTAATAAAATAAGTAGAAATCCACTAAAAGTTTTGTTTGGTTATCTTGCAATCCGAGATAATCGTCTCCATGCTCCAAATCCATTTTAAAGCCATTTTTAAGGCATTTCGCGCATACATGAAATGAACACATTTTTCTCCAAAACTATAACAGATGCAAGCTTGTCCTGTTTGGTGGAGATGATATTTAATAAAATAAGTAGAAATCCACTAAAAGTTTTGTTTGGTTATATTGCAATCCCGAGATAATCGTCTCCATGCTCCAAATCCATTTTAAAGCCATTTTTAAGGCATTTCGCGCATACATGAAATGAACACATTTTTCTCCAAAACTATAACAGATGCAAGCTTGTCCTGTTTGGTGGAGATGATATTTAATAAAATAAGTAGAAATCCACTAAAAGTTTTGTTTGGTTATCTTGCAATCCCGAGATAATCGTCTCCATGCTCCAAATCCATTTTAAAGCCATTTTTAAGGCATTTCGCGCATACATGAAATGAACACATTTTTCTCCAAAACTATAACAGATGCAAGCTTGTCCTGTTTGGTGGAGATGATATTTAATAAAATAAGTAGAAATCCACTAAAAGTTTGTTTGGTTATCTTGCAATCCCGAGATAATCGTCTCCATGCTCCAAATCCATTTTAAAGCCATTTTTAAGGCATTTCGCGCATACATGAAATGAACACATTTTTCTCCAAAACTATAACAGATGCAAGCTTGTCCTGTTTGGTGGAGATGATATTTAATAAAATAAGTAGAAATCCACTAAAAGTTTTGTTTGGTTATCTTGCAATCCCGAGATAATCGTCTCCATGCTCCAAATCCATTTTAAAGCCATTTTTAAGGCATTTCGCGCATACATGAAATGAACACATTTTTCTCCAAAACTATAACAGATGCAAGCTTGTCCTGTTTGGTGGAGATGATATTTAATAAAATAAGTAGAAATCCACTAAAAGTTTTGTTTGGTTATCTTGCAATCCCGAGATAATCGTCTCCATGCTCCAAATCCATTTTAAAGCCATTTTTAAGGCATTTCGCGCATACATGAAATGAACACATTTTTCTCCAAAACTATAACAGATGCAAGCTTGTCCTGTTTGGTGGAGATGATATTTAATAAAATAAGTAGAAATCCACTAAAAGTTTTGTTTGGTTATCTTGCAATCCCGAGATAATCGTCTCCATGCTCCAAATCCATTTTAAAGCCATTTTTAAGGCATTTCGCGCATACATGAAATGAACACATTTTTCTCCAAAACTATAACAGATGCAAGCTTGTCCTGTTTGGTGAAGATGATATTTAATAAAATAAGTAGAAATCCACTAAAAGTTTTGTTTGGTTATCTTGCAATCCCGAGATAATCGTCTCCATGCTCCAAATCCATTTTAAAGCCATTTTTAAGGCATTTCGCGCATACATGAAATGAACACATTTTTCTCCAAAACTATAACAGATGCAAGCTTGTCCTGTTTGGTGGAGATGATATTTAATAAAATAAGTAGAAATTACTAAAAGTTTTGTTTGGTTATCTTGCAATCCCGAGATAATCGTCTCCATGCTCCAAATCCATTTTAAAGCCATTTTTAAGGCATTTCGCGCATACATGAAATGAACACATTTTTCTCCAAAACTATAACAGATGCAAGCTTGTCCTGTTTGGTGGAGATGATATTTAATAAAATAAGTAGAAATCCACTAAAAGTTTTGTTTGGTTATCTTGCAATCCCGAGATAATCGTCTCCATGCTCCAAATCCATTTTAAAGCCATTTTTAAGGCATTTCGCGCATACATGAAATGAACACATTTTTCTCCAAAACTATAACAGATGCAAGCTTGTCCTGTTTGGTGGAGATGATATTTAATAAAATAAGTAGAAATCCACTAAAAGTTTTGTTTGGTTATCTTGCAATCCCGAGATAATCGTCTCCATGCTCCAAATCCATTTTAAAGCCATTTTTAAGGCATTTCGCGCATACATGAAATGAACACATTTTTCTCCAAAACTATAACAGATGCAAGCTTGTCCTGTTTGGTGGAGATGATATTTAATAAAATAAGTAGAAATCCACTAAAAGTTTTGTTTGGTTATCTTGCAATCCCGAGATAATCGTCTCCATGCTCCAAATCCATTCTAAAGCCATTTTTAAGGCATTTCGCGCATACATGAAATGAACACATTTTTCTCCAAAACTATAACAGATGCAAGCTTGTCCTGTTTGGTGGAGATGATATTTAATAAAATAAGTAGAAATCCACTAAAAGTTTTGTTTGGTTATATTGCAATCCCGAGATAATCGTCTCCATGCTCCAAATCCATTTTAAAGCCATTTTTAAGGCATTTCGCGCATACATGAAATGAACACATTTTTCTCCAAAACTATAACAGATGCAAGCTTGTCCTGTTTGGTGGAGATGATATTTAATAAAATAAGTAGAAATCCACTAAAAGTTTTGTTTGGTTATCTTGCAATCCCGAGATAATCGTCTCCATGCTCCAAATCCATTTTAAAGCCATTTTTAAGGCATTTCGCGCATACATGAAATGAACACATTTTTCTCCAAAACTATAACAGATAGCAAGCTTGTCCTGTTTGGTGGAGATGATATTTAATAAAATAAGTAGAAATCCACTAAAAGTTTTGTTTGGTTATCTTGCAATCCCGAGATAATCGTCTCCATGCTCCAAATCCATTTTAAAGCCATTTTTAAGGCATTTCGCGCATACATGAAATGAACACATTTTTCTCCAAAACTATAACAGATGCAAGCTTGTCCTGTTTGGTGGAGATGATATTTAATAAAATAAGTAGAAATCCACTAAAAGTTTTGTTTGGTTATCTTGCAATCCCGAGATAATCGTCTCCATGCTCCAAATCCATTTTAAAGCCATTTTTAAGGCATTTCGCGCATACATGAAATGAACACATTTTTCTCCAAAACTATAACAGATGCAAGCTTGTCCTGTTTGGTGGAGATGATATTTAATAAAATAAGTAGAAATCCACTAAAAGTTTTGTTTGGTTATCTTGCAATCCCGAGATAATCGTCTCCATGCTCCAAATCCATTTTAAAGCCATTTTTAAGGCATTTCGCGCATACATGAAATGAACACATTTTTCTCCAAAACTATAACAGATGCAAGCTTGTCCTGTTTGGTGGAGATGATATTTAATAAAATAAGTAGAAATCCACTAAACGTTTTGCTTTGGTTATATTGCAATCCCGAGATAATCGTCTCCATGCTCCAAATCCATTTTAAAGCCATTTTTAAGGCATTTCGCGCATACATGAAATGAACACATTTTTCTCCAAAACTATAACAGATGCAAGCTTGTCCTGTTTGGTGGAGATGATATTTAATAAAATAAGTAGAAATCCACTAAAAGTTTTGTTTGGTTATATTGCAATCCCGAGATAATCGTCTCCATGCTCCAAATCCATTTTAAAGCCATTTTTAAGGCATTTCGCGCATACATGAAATGAACACATTTTTCTCCAAAACTATAACAGATGCAAGCTTGTCCTGTTTGGTGGAGATGATATTTAATAAAATAAGTAGAAATCCACTAAAAGTTTTGTTTGGTTATCTTGCAATCCCGAGATAATCGTCTCCATGCTCCAAATCCATTTTAAAGCCATTTTTAAGGCATTTCGCGCATACATGAAATGAACACATTTTTCTCCAAAACTATAACAGATGCAAGCTTGTCCTGTTTGGTGGAGATGATATTTAATAAAATAAGTAGAAATCCACTAAAAGTTTTGTTTGGTTATCTTGCAATACCGAGATAATCGTCTCCATGCTCCAAATCCATTTTAAAGCCATTTTTAAGGCATTTCGCGCATACATGAAATGAACACATTTTTCTCCAAAACTATAACAGATGCAAGCTTGTCCTGTTTGGTGGAGATGATATTTAATAAAATAAGTAGAAATCCACTAAAAGTTTTGTTTGGTTATATTGCAATCCCGAGATAATCGTCTCCATGCTCCAAATCCATTTTAAAGCCATTTTTAAGGCATTTCGCGCATACATGAAATGAACACATTTTTCTCCAAAACTATAACAGATGCAAGCTTGTCCTGTTTGGTGAGATGATATTTAATAAAATAAGTAGAAATCCACTAAAAGTTTTGTTTGGTTATCTTGCAATCCCGAGATAATCGTCTCCATGCTCCAAATCCATTTTAAAGCCATTTTTAAGGCATTTCGCGCATACATGAAATGAACACATTTTTCTCCAAAACTATAACAGATGCAAGCTTGTCCTGTTTGGTGGAGATGATATTTAATAAAATAAGTAGAAATCCACTAAAAGTTTTGTTTGGTTATCTTGCAATCCCGAGATAATCGTCTCCATGCTCCAAATCCATTTTAAAGCCATTTTTAAGGCATTTCGCGCATACATGAAATGAACACATTTTTCTCCAAAACTATAACAGATGCAAGCTTGTCCTGTTTGGTGGAGATGATATTTAATAAAATAAGTAGAAATCCACTAAAAGTTTTGTTTGGTTATCTTGCAATCCCGAGATAATCGTCTCCATGCTCCAAATCCATTTTAAAGCCATTTTTAAGGCATTTCGCGCATACATGAAATGAACACATTTTTCTCCAAAACTATAACAGATGCAAGCTTGTCCTGTTTGGTGGAGATGATATTTAATAAAATAAGTAGAAATCCACTAAAAGTTTTGTTTGGTTATCTTGCAATCCCGAGATAATCGTCTCCATGCTCCAAATCCATTTTAAAGCCATTTTTAAGGCATTTCGCGCATACATGAAATGAACACATTTTTCTCCAAAACTATAACAGATGCAAGCTTGTCCTGTTTGGTGGAGATGATATTTAATAAAATAAGTAGAAATCCACTAAAAGTTTTGTTTGGTTATCTTGCAATCCCGAGATAATCGTCTCCATGCTCCAAATCCATTTTAAAGCCATTTTTAAGGCATTTCGCGCATACATGAAATGAACACATTTTTCTCCAAAACTATAACAGATGCAAGCTTGTCCTGTTTGGTGGAGATGATATTTAATAAAATAAGTAGAAATCCACTAAAAGTTTTGTTTGGTTATCTTGCAATCCCGAGATAATCGTCTCCATGCTCCAAATCCATTTTAAAGCCATTTTTAAGGCATTTCGCGCATACATGAAATGAACACATTTTTCTCCAAAACTATAACAGATGCAAGCTTGTCCTGTTTGGTGGAGATGATATTTAATAAAATAAGTAGAAATCCACTAAAAGTTTTGTTTGGTTATCTTGCAATCCCGAGATAATCGTCTCCATGCTCCAAATCCATTTTAAAGCCATTTTAAGGCATTTCGCGCATACATGAAATGAACACATTTTTCTCCAAAACTATAACAGATGCAAGCTTGTCCTGTTTGGTGGAGATGATATTTAATAAAATAAGTAGAAATCCACTAAAAGTTTTGTTTGGTTATCTTGCAATCCCGAGATAATCGTCTCCATGCTCCAAATCCATTTTAAAGCCATTTTTAAGGCATTTCGCGCATACATGAAATGAACACATTTTTCTCAAAACTATAACAGATGCAAGCTTGTCCTGTTTGGTGGAGATGATATTTAATAAAATAAGTAGAAATCCACTAAAAGTTTTGTTTGGTTATCTTGCAATCCCGAGATAATCGTCTCCATGCTCCAAATCCATTTTAAAGCCATTTTTAAGGCATTTCGCGCATACATGAAATGAACACATTTTTCTCCAAAACTATAACAGATGCAAGCTTGTCCTGTTTGGTGGAGATGATATTTAATAAAATAAGTAGAAATCCACTAAAAGTTTTGTTTGGTTATCTTGCAATCCCGAGATAATCGTCTCCATGCTCCAAATCCATTTTAAAGCCATTTTTAAGGCATTTCGCGCATACATGAAATGAACACATTTTTCTCCAAAACTATAACAGATGCAAGCTTGTCCTGTTTGGTGGAGATGATATTTAATAAAATAAGTAGAAATCCACTAAAAGTTTTGTTTGGTTATCTTGCAATCCCGAGATAATCGTCTCCATGCTCCAAATCCATTTTAAAGCCATTTTTAAGGCATTTCGCGCATACATGAAATGAACACATTTTTCTCCAAAACTATAACAGATGCAAGCTTGTCCTGTTTGGTGGAGATGATATTTAATAAAATAAGTAGAAATCCACTAAAAGTTTTGTTTGGTTATCTTGCAATCCCGAGATAATCGTCTCCATGCTCCAAATCCATTTTAAAGCCATTTTTAAGGCATTTCGCGCATACATGAAATGAACACATTTTTCTCCAAAACTATAACAGATGCAAGCTTGTCCTGTTTGGTGGAGATGATATTTAATAAAATAAGTAGAAATCCACTAAAAGTTTTGTTTGGTTATCTTGCAATCCCGAGATAATCGTCTCCATGCTCCAAATCCATTTTAAAGCCATTTTTAAGGCATTTCGCGCATACATGAAATGAACACATTTTTCTCCAAAACTATAACAGATGCAAGCTTGTCCTGTTTGGTGGAGATGATATTTAATAAAATAAGTAGAAATCCACTAAAAGTTTTGTTTGGTTATCTTGCAATCCCGAGATAATCGTCTCCATGCTCCAAATCCATTTTAAAGCCATTTTTAAGGCATTTCGCGCATACATGAAATGAACACATTTTTCTCCAAAACTATAACAGATGCAAGCTTGTCCTGTTTGGTGGAGATGATATTTAATAAAATAAGTAGAAATCCACTAAAAGTTTTGTTTGGTTATCTTGCAATCCCGAGATAATCGTCTCCATGCTCCAAATCCATTTTAAAGCCATTTTTAAGGCATTTCGCGCATACATGAAATGAACACATTTTTCTCCAAAACTATAACAGATGCAAGCTTGTCCTGTTTGGTGGAGATGATATTTAATAAAATAAGTAGAAATCCACTAAAAGTTTTGTTTGGTTATCTTGCAATCCCGAGATAATCGTCTCCATGCTCCAAATCCATTTTAAAGCCATTTTTAAGGCATTTCGCGCATACATGAAATGAACACATTTTTCTCCAAAACTATAACAGATGCAAGCTTGTCCTGTTTGGTGGAGATGATATTTAATAAAATAAGTAGAAATCCACTAAAAGTTTTGTTTGGTTATCTTGCAATCCCGAGATAATCGTCTCCATGCTCCAAATCCATTTTAAAGCCATTTTTAAGGCATTTCGCGCATACATGAAATGAACACATTTTTCTCCAAAACTATAACAGATGCAAGCTTGTCCTGTTTGGTGGAGATGATATTTAATAAAATAAGTAGAAATCCACTAAAAGTTTTGTTTGGTTATCTTGCAATCCCGAGATAATCG